>NC_137799.1:409927-432427 GCF_963383645.1 Muscardinus avellanarius
CTTTTATTTTTGTTGGTACCAGGGATTGAACCCAAGGACATTCTATCTCGGAGCTACACCTCCAGCTCTATTTTATATTAAAACAGAGTCTCGCTAAGTTGCGGAGGTCCAGATATCTGTCTGAACAAAGCAGACCCAGGCTGAAGTTTTATATAATGGGATTTTCTACAATACTTTCTTTTTTTAATTCCGAGGCTTGAAAAAATCTAAAATCATTGCTTTTTAACATAAACTAAACTACTAAAGGGCTCGGGGAAAATATTTTTTAGTTCTCACACTGTGCAAAAAGAAAGCTGGAAGAGCGTGTGTGCCCCACTCCCAGTGGGTAGCCACATGAAAGCACCCACAGCGCAGGGTCCCAGCTCCAAAGTGCCCAGGCCTGCTAGAATCCAAGGAAAGCCCAAGCTGCTGAGCAACATCACCCCACACAACATGCAGCCTGTTCACCCACGGGGCCTAGGGTAGGGGTCATCTCTGAGAGCACAGCTGGTCCTGAGGAAGCAAACTGCCATCCACCTGCTGGAACGGACTGACAGTCCACAGCAGTTACCCTTAAGCAACAAAAGTCTCTGGCTGCCAAAGGAACATTAAATTCACTGTCAAAGTCAACTTCACACTGGGGTGTTGTGGCCAGGGGAAAAGCCCTGGATTTAATCAGATAATTTTCTCTCTCTTTTTTTTTTTTTTTTTTTTTTGGTGGTGGTACTGGGGCTAGAACGCAGGGGCGTTCTACCTCCAAGTTATACCACCCCCAGCCCTATTTTTTATTCTTTATTTTGAAACAGGGTCTCACTGAGTTGCAAAGGGTCTCACTAAGTAGCTGAGGCTGCCCTCAAACCACAATCCTCCTGTCTCAACCTCCCAAATGCTGGGATTACAAGTGTGTGCCACCATGCCTGGCAATCAGATAACTTATTTAGTCTCTCAGCTTCAAAACTATACAATTGGTCTTCAATATCTATGAGTTCTAAAACCATAGAGTCAACCAAAAACTGAAAATATTATAGGGCTGGAGAAGTGCACTTGCCTAGCATGAACAAGACCCTGGATTCAATCCCCAGCACTGCAAACATATATATTTTATATATAGACATATATATAGACATATATATATACATATACATATATATATATATATATATATATATATATATATATATATATATATATTTCGAGGGAAATTCTACCAGTGCTGGACATGTACAAAATTTTTTATCATTATTCTCTGAACAACCCAGCATAATAACTATTGATGTAGCATTTTATTGTATTAGGTATTGTAAGTAACCTAGAGCTGATTTACAGTATACAGAAGAATGAGTGTAGGTAATATGCAAATACTGTGCCATGCTCTATGATGGACTTGAGCATCCATGCATTTGGGTGTCCATGGAGAGAGGGTATTCCTGTGGCCAATCCTTCATGGATACCAAAGAGCCTATTGTATATTACACCTTCCCACTAAATTTTTTCCCTTTTTCTTTTGTTTTGTGGGTGGGTGGGAGTACTGGGGATTGCACCTGGTGGCATTCTACCTTTGAGCTACACCCCAAGCCCCATTTTATTTTATTTTGAAACAAAGTCTCATTTGATTTATGAGTCTCACTACTTGTTAAGGCTGTCCTCAAACCTGCAATTAGCCTATCTGGGCTTTTAAGCACTGGGATTACAAACATGTGCCCCACGCCCAGCTTTTTTCCTGAATGCATCACACTAACCCATCACTATTAAATCAGGGTATGACACATGTCTTATAAATAAAATGTTTGGGCACACAACACTGCCCATGCTTCCTCTAGTCTGTGGCCACTGTCATGCTGCAACATGGACCTTACATTTTGCAAAGCCTAAGATATTTACCACCTGCTGATCTCTAGAAACAATTTGCTGACTCCACAATGACTACTCTAAGACAAGGAAGACAAAATTGCCTGGAAACCGTGTCCAGGGACTGCTAGAACCACGCACAAGACATGCTGGGTTTTCTTAGAGAGTTAGCTAATGTCACATGTAAAACACATGCTAGTGAAGAACAGAACTCCCTGCTGCAGAGCACAGCAGAAGAATCTGTGAAGGATCTCTAGAGGTGGAGGAGCTACTAAGCACCCAAACATTCACATACAGGCGGATAGAGCACAAAAGACACAGCTACCTCCTGCTGCAGAAGAGGCTTCACAGTGTCCAAGGAGAGGGCCCAGGCCCAGAGCCAGAAGACTAGTATCCACAAAAGTCAAGGCCAAGAGGAAAGAAGGCCCAGGAAGGTTGGCAGCAAACTTACAAGGGGCTTGAGGCCCTCCTTGGGAGGAGGATTTGTAGTGGAGTTCTTCAAGCAAAGGTCCAGTACACATGAAGCATCAGAGGAGAACCCAGGGAAAGAACTGGTGCTGACTGGTGTCTCCAGGATGTTCTGGGAGACAGCCATCCAACTCATGGGTCAGCAAGAAAAAGCCAGCTGGGGTTGGGGGTACAAAAGGGCATCCCAAGTGTACACAAGTGCCACTCCCTGAGGTGGCAACACAGAGGAGCAGCTGGGCCTGGGAGTATCTGTAAACATGGTACGAAACAGTTAACTGCTGGAGCATATGATACCTACAGTCTGAGGATATCTCATACACACTGTTACAAAACAATAGGCTAATTAACAAATTTCCAGGACACAGGTAAAGAATGGAAGCTAAATGGAAGGGTACAGAGGGCTAAACTAGGGGGACTGCTGAGTGCCCTAGGCATCTCATTTTAGAAAGCTCTTATTGCTGGGCATGGTACTGCATGCTTGTAATCCCCGTGCTTGGGAGGTGGAGACAGGAGGATCGTGCAGGTTCGAAGCCAACCGTGCTGACTTAAGAGACCCTGTTTCCAAATTTTAAAAAGTATAAAAATGGGTCTAGGAGTGTAGCCCGGATGTAGAAGGGTTTCCAGGAATCCCAGTACTACAAAAAAAAAAAAAAAAAAAGGGAACTTCCAGGAAGATGGCGACCGAGAAAATAGGGGCTTAAGAGCCCCTCTAACAACCAATCTCCATTACCACACAATCAGCGCCTTTCATAGCCAGAAAACACCATCACCAGAGAAACAAAAAAATCACCAGGCTCGAGAGAGGAGGGGGACTCAGAACGGAGCTCAGAGCCACAGAGGAGATACGGCGACCTCATGCCCGAGGACGCAGCAGCATCGCCTTACTGCTGGCAGCAGCGGCGAGTTCCCTGGACGATTACGGCTACAGACCAACGCACTCAACAGCCCACAAGGCTCCAGAGAGAAGCGGCAGACAGCGAGCCGAGGGACTCAGAGCGGAGCTCAAAACCAGAGAAGAAATACGCCAGCCTCACGACCGAGGGCATGACAGCGGCGCCATATTGCTACCGGCGGCGGCAGCAGCAGCGAATCCACCGAGTCCACTACAGCTCCATCTGTGCACTCAACAACAGTGAGTCAAATTGTGGCCCCCTAGAGGAGAAATCCCAGTACTGCACTCCCAGGGACTTTACCCAGTGGGGGAGTGGCAGTGGCAGAGATATCACACCATAGGAGAACGCCCAACCTGGCATCCCCCATAGTCTAAAGCAGCCTCTATCGACTCCCTGGGTCTGAGACTCTGTGATACAACCCAGTAAAGGAGTAGTGGGGTCTGAGATACCACAGACTCGAGATCCAGAGCACCTTAAGTGAAGTCATAGTGACCCAAGGGAAGAACCCAGAGAAGGCACAAACTCCCAAAATCATGGGAAAGAGGAATAACAATGGAGCAATAAATGCCCACAACCCCACAACATAGGAACCCGATAAAACAGAAATTCAGAGATTTCTAGAAGATCAAATCAGGAAAATAACTGTAGAAATAATAGAGGTGTTTCGAAAAGAATTCAAAGAGAGCCAAAAAAAGATAAAGGATGCAATTAATGAAGTAAAGGCCTCAATTCAAAGTACAAACAACCGATTAGACCACATGGAGAATAGAATCTCGCTCTTAGAAGATGATCACTCCAAAAATGAACGCATAGTTTCTAATCTAGAAAAAAATATCCGACAGCAGGAATCTGACATTGAAGAAATATAGGCCCATTTTAAGAGAGCTAACCTAAGAATAATTGGAATAGAGGAGGGAAAAGAAGGTGAAACCAAAGGGATCAACAATCTCTTCAAGGAAGTAATAGCAGAAAATTTTCCAAATGTAGAGCAAGAGGTCGATACACAGGTCCAGGAAACTTATAGAACTCCCTTTAGACAGGATGGGAGAAGAGGATCCCCACGCCACATAATTGTCAAAATGACCAATGTGGAAGCTAAGCAGAGAATCTTTTTTTTTTTTTTTTTTTTTTTTGGTGGTACTGGGGTTCCTGGAAGCCCTTCTACCTCCGGGCTACAGACCTATTTTTTACATTTTCATTTTGGAAACAGGGTCTCCTAAACCAGTGCGCGCGGCTGGCTTCGAACCTGCGCGATCCTCCTGTCTCTGCCTCCCAAGCGCGGGGATTACAAGCGTGCGCCACCACGCCCGGCTAAGCAGAGAATCATAAAGGCAACAAAAACAAAGGGCCAAGTGACAGTCAGAGGCAAGCCAATTAGAATCACTCCAGACTTCCCAAACCAAGTCATGAGAGCCAGAAGGGCTTGGAGTAACATATTCCAAACTCTGAAAGAAAACAACTTCCAGCCAAAAATTTCCTACCTAGCAAAACTTTCTATCAAATTAGATGGAGAAATAAGAAGCTTCCATGACAAACACAAACTGAAGGAATTTATGTCTTCAAAACCAGCACTAGAGAAAATACTCAAAGAGATTAACTACAAAGAAGAAATAGGTAACACAAACCAGAACCAGAGAAACAAGATTTTCCATCCAACAGACAACTAAGATTAGTTATCTGTGGAGATTCATTATTTATGTTAGTCTTATACCTATCTCTAAATTGTATTGTTTACTTTTATTGTTGTTAATTTTTAGGATTTCTAGTTGGAATATTAATATACCTTCAGATATAGCATTTAGAAATGTTTTATCCCATTCTATCAGTAACTTTTAACTCTGTTTACATTGTCTTTGGATATACAATATTTTTTTATTTTTTAGGGAGTTTGTATACTCTTTTGTTGCCTGTGCCATTGAAATCATATCCAAGAAATCACTGCCAATTTCAATGTTGTGAGGTTTTATGACCCAGATTTTCTTCTAAAAGTTTATAGGCTTAAGATTTATATTTAGGTCTTTTATCTATTTTGAGTTAATATTTGTATATGGGATTAGGTAAGGGTCCAATTTTATTCTTTTTCATGTAATTATCATTTTTCAACAATATTTAGTTAAAAGATTATTATTTTCTCCACCAAATGTTCGTGGAAACCTTGTCAAAAATGACAATATATGGAAAAATTTAGCTCTAGGCTTTTATTTAACTCCAATGGTTTATATATCTGCCTTTAGAACAGTACTACACTGTTTCAATTATTGTAGCTTTATATGGTTTGAAATCAGAAAATATACATCTTCTAGCTTTGTTCTTTTTTGAGATTGTTTTGGGTATCTAGAGTCCATATTCCATATTAGGATAGATTTTTTTCTGAAAAATAAATATATAAATATATGATAGTTTCACCTAAAAAAAAAAAAAAGAAAGAGTATTCTCTGGTAAGAAAGAAAGCAAAAAGAAATATTGAAATGTTATCTTTAAGTTATCAAAAGCTTGGTACCAGACAAATGAAACTGTTATGTGAGATTATCAATGTTAATTTTGGATAAATTGCTATAATACTAGATGTCAACCACTAAGCCATGCATGGGAAGGAGGGATGGGGAGGGAACGGGGTGGGGATTGGGTGGGGGCTGACTGGGCGATGTGTGCATGTATGTCTACAAAAGTTTTTTTGTATCCCACTATGATGTATGAATACAATGCACCAATAAAAAAATTTTAAAAAAAGCTCTTATTAAAGGATGGAGAAGTAATAAAATTAGTATGGAAAAAATATCAACATGTTAACAGAAATTCTGACTGACTTCTGATATTCCTTGCCAGTCCATACACACACACACACACACACACACACACACACACACACACACACACACACATATACATGAAGCATGGCTCTATATAACTTTTTTAAATGCCAGGTTGAACTGTTTTATTTTGTGGTACTGTGGGTGGAATCCAGGGGCTTTTCTACCTCCAGGCTACACTCCCAGACCTTTTTTATACTTTATTTGGAAATAAGATCTCACTAAGTTGCTGAGAACCTCACTAAGTAGCTAAGGCTGGCTTGAAACCCCTGTGATCCTCCTGTCTCAGTCTCCCAAGCGCTGAGATTACAAGTGTGCACCCCACGCCCGGCTGGATGAACTGTTTTAAGCAAATAACATTTAGTCAGCAACCACAAAGCTGGGTGATAAAGACTGAGTGCATCTTTGTGGGGGGGGGGGGCCTGATGTGTGGATTGAACACAGGAGCACTCTAGCTCTGAGCTGCACCATAGACCTATTTTACTATTTTATTTTGAAACAGGGTCTCACTAAGGTGCCGAGGGCCTTACTAAGTTGCCCAGACTGGCCACGAACCTGTGAACCCCCTGTCTCAGCCTCCAAGCACTGTGAGTACAGATGTGCCACCACACCCAGTTCTGCTTCTGCTTCGTATCCACCACATTCTAAGTAAAGCCAGGGCTCCTGCAGAAGTAGCTTGTTCTAGCCTGGGAAGGAAAAGGACAAAATGAGCCTGAGCCATCAGCCCAGCCAAGTGTTCAGAAAGAGAAGGGCCATATCCAAAAACTCAGGACCCAGCTGAAAGCCCACACTGGCAAAACCTAACTGTAACCTGATCTGAGCAACAAAATAACGACAGTCATGAACCCGAGCCCATAGACCCAAATAAGAGCTCTGGGGTGCTGCATTCTGGGCCCTGAGTACCCAAGACCCGTGTGCTAAAGGCATGGTCAGTCCCCAGTGTGGCTCTGCCACCAGGTGGGAACTAGCGGAGCCCTTCCTGTCACTGGTAGTGTGACCTTGAAGAGGAAGGTGGGACGTGGCCCCTTCTCTCTCCCTCTTTCACTTCAAGACGTGAAGTGAGCAGCTCTACTCCGCGACAGGCTCCCACCGCAATGTGCGACGGGCAGGCTCCAGGTGATGGGGACAACAGATCATGGGCTGAAACCTGAGTCAAAAACACATTTTCTGTTATAAGCTGATACAAAGCTGCTTAACACACAAGTCAATACTTAAACAGATGGCCAGGCGTGATGGCACACACTTGTAATCCCAGCACTTGGGAAGCTGGGACAGGAGGAGCATCGGTTCACGGCCAGCTTTGGCTATTTAAGTGAGGCCGTCCAAACTTAGAGACCTTGTTTCAAAATAAAGAATAAAAAATAGGCTGAGGGTGTAGTTTGGAGGTAGAATCCCCTGTGTTCCATCCCTAGTACCAGAAAAAAGAGGGTACTAGGGGTATAATACAGGGAAGGAGAGGAGACATTACTAGAAAACTGGTAAAGTTGAGCAATGTGCTAAGATCACATAACGGTGTCACATGAAGTTAGTGTCCTGGTATCACTTATTACACTACCGTTGTTAGCTAAGAGAGTGGCCTCATTTCTGGAGACATACTGATTTTTTTGTTTTTGTTTCTGGAGAAACATTTAGGTATTTAGAGGTTAAAAGGGCAGAAGTCAGGTTTGACAGAGCAAGCCTGTAATCTCAGTACTTGGGAGACTGAGACAAAGGACCCCAGATTCAAAACCAGCCTCAGCAACTAGGCAAGACTTAGCATCTTACCAAGACAAAAATTAGCTGAGTATGGTGGTGCACACTTGTAATCCTACTACTCGGGAGCCTAAGACAGGATCACAGGTTCACAGCCAGCCTCAGCTACTTAGTGATCAGCAACTTAGTGACACTATGTTTATAAATAAATTTTTTTAAAAACACTGGGCTGAAAGCCAGGCATGGTAGTACACGTTTGTAATACCAGCACTTGGGAGGCGGAGACAGGAGGACCGCACAGGTTCGAAACCAGCCTCAGCTACTGAGTGAGGCTCTCAGCAACTTAGTGAGACCCTGTTTCCAAATAAAGTATAAAATAGGTCTGGTGATATAGCCCAGAAGTAGTAAAGCCCCTGAGTTTCACCCCCAGTAACACACACACACACACACACACACACACACATCAGTCTGGAGATGTAGCTCAAAGGTACAATGTCCCTGGGTTCAATACCCAGTGCCACAAGACATGAATGGATGGATGGATGGATGGATGGTTGGTTGGTTGGTTGGTTGGTTGGTTGGTTGGTTCTGGGTATGGTGGCATATACCTGTAATCTCAGTACTTGGGAGGCTGAGACAGGAGAATCACAGGTTTAAGACCAACCTTAAGAACTTAGAAAGACCCTGCAACTTAGCAAGATCCCGTTTCAAAAAAAAGGGGGGGGGGGGCTGGGGTATAGCTCAGCAGTAGAATGTCGCCGAATTCAAACTCCAGTATCACAAAAAAAAAAAAAAAAAAAAAAAAGACGAGGAGGAGGAAGAAAAGCCACAAATCACAAATCTGCTACTTGCAACTTATGTTCATGTTTTAAGAAAAAGGTTACACACTGGGGAGAAAATGGCATGACCAAAACTTTTGGTAAAGGGAGTGAAAGGTACATAGAAATTGTTTATAGAAATTCTGCAAAGCCAGGCATAGTGGCACACGCTTGTAATCCCAGTAGTTGGGAGGCTGAGAGAAGAGAATCGAAGGTTCCCCGCCAGCCTCAGCTACTTAGTGAGGCCCTCCACAACTCAGTGAGACCCTGTTTTAAAATAAAAAATAAAAAAACAAGGCTGAAGGTATAGCTTGGAGGTAGAATGTCCCTGGGTTCAATTCCGAGGGAGGGAGGGAAGGAATCTTGCAACCGCAGCTGAGTACAATGGTGCATGCTTGTGAACCCAGTACTTGGGAGGCTGATACAGAGGACTGAAGGTTCAAGGACAGTTTCTGCATATTTAGTGAAGCTCTCAGCAACCTAATGAGACCCTATTTCCAAATAAGAAATAAAACAGAAGCCAGGCACGGAACCCCAGCATTCGGGAGGCTGAGACCAGAGGATCTTACTTCGCAGACAGCCTCAGCTACCTAGTGAGGCCCTTTACAGCTCAGTGAGAGCCTGTTTCAAAATGAAGAATGAAAAATAGGGCTGGGGGTATAGCTTGAGGTAGAACGCCCCTGGGTTCCATCCCCAGTACCGAAAAAGAAAGAAAGGAAAGAAGGAGAAAGGAAAAGAAAAGAAAAGAAAAACTGGCCTGGGGGTATAGCTTGAGGTAGAATGCCTCTGGGTTCAATTCCTGGTATCATTTAAAAAAAAAAAAATGCAGCCTTGCCAGAAGTCTAAAATTACTTTAAAATAAGAAGTATTTATTTATTTTTGTGGTACTAGGGATTGAACCCATGGGCATTCTACCTGTGAGCTACATGCTCCTCCCTATTATTTATTTTGAAACAGAGTCTCACTAAGTTGTAGAAGGCCTCGCCTAAGTAGCTAAGGCTGGCCCTGAACCTGTGATTCTCTTGTCTCAGTCTCCCAAGTACTGGGATTACAAACCTGTGCCAACACACCTAGCTCTAAAATAAGGAAGATTTTATTTTATTTATTTGTTTATTTATTTTTATTTTTTGGTGGTACTGGGGTTCCTGGAAGCCCTTCTACCTCCAGCTATACTCCCACGGGCTACAGTCCCAGACCTATTTTTATACTTTTTTTTAAAAATGTGGAAACAGGGTCTCTTAAGCCAGCACAGCTGGCTTCGAACCTGCATGATCCTCCTGTCTCTGCCTCCCAAGCGCGGCGATTACAAGCGTGCACCACCATGCCCGGCTTAAAATAAGAAAGTTTTTAAAAGTCATGGTCAGTGGCCAGGTGAGACTCCTCAGGTATAGCCTTTTTGGTTGGCAGCAGCAGCACCAGTCCCACTTTGTTTAGCATTCAAGAAGGTTAGCTGGCCGGCCCCTCCCAAATTCAAACTATGGCTGGTCTGCACTAGGAGTTGCCCATCTCTTCAGGAAGGGCATGTGCATCTGGCACATGCCCCAGAAGCCCAAGAAGCCTGAGGCATTCTTTACTCTGAGGAACATGTGTCCCCCCGCTGTCTCTTTGTGGAACCACTCATGCTGCCCTAGCTCCGACAATCAGGTGTCTGTTCACCCCCCCAACAGATGAGAGGAGAAGTAAGCAAGGAGGAGGGGACAGGAATGCCCACAGGCAAGTGACTGCTAACGAAGCTAGAGGCAGAGACGGCTGCCCACACTGCGGCCCCCATGCCAAGCACTTCCAGCAGTGCCCCAAACAGGGTAAGAACGTACTCGGGCCCAGAGGCCTCCATTCAGGTAGGGACGTGAGGAAGGCGTTAATAGGTCTCACTCTGAGATGGAAAGCAGTCAAGGTAAACAGGCAGGCATCAGGTGAGAGAGGCTTTAGGACAGAGCCAGGGCTCTCCACTGTGCATGGCAGCCACTTATTTAGAGCAGCACCCACTGACAACAGCCACACTGAGTCTGGAGGGTGCAGTTAACACGCATGGACAAAGACAGACAACTGATGGGCCCCCTTTACCTGTCTGTGACTTTGTGGTGGCCATGTAGCATTGGTTCTGAGGTAGTGACTGGTGAAGGGGTGGGAAGGGGGGTAAAAGCTGCTGTCGTCCGCAGTCGGAAACATTTCTGTTGATCTCCTCTTTTGGTTCCTTATGGTCTCTAGCTTCTCGAACTTCTCTGGGGTCTTTGTTGGCAGCATGCTTCAAAACAAAGACAATCAATAACTATGATTGTGCATAAACAGCAAGTCACTGAAATAACATGCACTGAAACATCATTTGCAAGAAAATGGAAGAGCCTGGAGAATATTATGTTAAGTGAGGTTAGTCAATCACAGAGAGTGAAGGGTCATATGTTTTCTTTAATATGTGTAGGATGGGAAGTAACTAGGACACAAGACAGACTCCAATCTGGGCATGGTGGCGCACCCTTGTAATCCCAGCATTTGGGAGGCTGAGACAGTAGGATCGCAGGTTCGCAGCCAGCCTCAGCTACTTTGTGAGGTCCTCTGCAACTTACTGAGACCCTATTTGAAAATAAAGAATACAAAATAGGGCTAAGGGTGTAGCTCAGAGGTTGAAAACCCCTAGTTCCATCTCCAGTACCACAAAAGAGAACAGACAGACAGACAGACAGACAGACAGACAGACAGACAGACACACACTCCAGATGAGGAGGAGAAACCTCAGGGGAGCCAGGGAAGAGATTGAAGGGTAGGAGTGGAGGAAGACTTAGGTTCATTAACAGAAATACTACCAAAGACTATGTATATACATGTGAATATATACCAATGTCAGTCTGGGTATTCCCTACTGGGGGGAGGAAATGGGGAGGAGGGCACCAAGAGCCTGTGCATGTATGTCATTGTCAACATGATTTACATTATAATACATTATAAAAGCGCACACAAAAAAAGGTACTGAAACCCGCAGCTCTTTCCCCCATTAAGTCCTCTCAACTGAGAGGTGGGACGCTATAGGAGAGGAGAAGTTTGAAAATGGTACAGCACGGCTGTCATCAAATAAGCACCAGATGCTAAGACGTGTGTTCTTAGTCACCTGCTGACTGACTGAGGCCAGTGTAGCAAGCCATGGCCAAAACTAAGAACGATCTGTTATGTCTAATGGTAAGGTGGACAGGAAGAATGGGGCAGAGGGAAGAGGAGGGAAAAGCATCCACAGTGACTCTATGTGGCCTGTAGAACCTTAAATGCCTTCTATCTGCTCCCTGTAGGCAACCAGTATGGCTAAGATAAAAATACCCAAAATAGGAGCACAAAAACTCTCAGGGAGCTGGCAGACTTTGCAACATCTCCAAAATGGTATGTATCCCACAATAAATAGTTATGTTCCACTTAGAAAAGCCGTTTTGCATCTCCTGAACCTGTCTTTGGCCTGAGCCTTCCAAGACCCCAACAGCCTGCCGAGTAAGACTGCTGTAGTATTGCCCACAGCCCCAGGACTGACTAGCACACTGCCTTTACCCAGACCTCCCACAGCCTGCCTCCCCCAGGCTGCAGGGCCCACCTCTGCCCAGGACCTTGTACAACATAGCTTCACGCCAGTGCTCAGCCCACAGCCCCCCTTCGCTCCAGATGACCCAGCTAAGACTGAAACTCCACATGTCTGCTTCCATAAATTCACAGAAAGCCTTGAGACAGTTTCACCTCGAATAAAATTCAGTTTAACTAAATCTTATTGTTCACACAGAAGTTGCCATAAATAATGAAAAGTGTGAAAAGAAAAGGCTTCCTTCAACATATAGTACTGGGAGAACGGGAAGCCTACATGCAAAGCAATGAGGTAGGAGCTGGGTGTGGTGATGGAGGTGCGTAGTATCACATCTTGGAAGGCAGAGGTGCAAGGATCTCAGGTTCAAGGATAGCAGATCACAAGTTCAAGGATAGCCTCGGCAACTTAGCAAGGCCCTCAGGAATTTAATGAGACCCTGTTTCCAAAAAAACTTTTAAAAACGAGCTGAGGGTATGGCTCAGAAATAAAATGCCTCTAAGTTCAATCCCCAGTAATGTAAATGTAAATGTAAATAAATAAATAAATAAGAAGAGAAAGAGGAAATGGAGATAAGACTCTTACCTCACACCATATATAAAGATTAACTCAAGATGCAAGCATAAAAGCCCAGAACTATAAACTGTTGGGAGGAAATAGAGGAGGAAAGCCTCACAATATTGGTTTCATACCCAAGAAATCACTGCCAAATACAAAGTGGACAAGTTACACTTTGTGAGAATTAAAAAGTTTTATTTAGCCATGTGTGGTGGCGCACGCTTGTAATCCCAGGCTGAGACGGGAGGCTCATGGTTCACAGACAGCCTCAGCTACTTAGTGAGGCCCTTTGCAACTCAGCGAGACCTGGTTTCAAAATAAAAAATAAAAAAAAATTGAGCCGGGGGTGCGCCTCAGAGGTAGAATGCCCCTAGGTTCCATCCCCAGTACCGTAAAAAAAAAAAAAAAAATTATGTATTTACTTATTAATTTTTGTGGTGGGATTAAGCCCTAGAGCATACTAACTCTGAGCTATAACCCTACCCTATTTTTTTTTTTGAAACAGGGTCTCTTTGGATTGATGAATCTCACTACTTGCTGAGGCTGTCCTTGAACCTGAGATCCTCCTGTATCAGACTTCCAAGTACTAGGATTTTAAGCATATGCCACGATGCCCAGATTAAGAATTTTAAAATTTTAAACGTCAAAAGACACCACCTGGCAAGATGGTACATGTCTGTCATCCCAGTGCTTGGGAGGCTGAGACAAGAGGATCACAGTTTTGAGACCAGCCTGAACAACTTAAGCCCTAAGCAATTTAAAGAGCCCTGTTCGGGGGTGGGGGGGGGGAGGTATGGTGAGTGGTGGCACACGAGGGCAGCCTTGGCAACTTAGCAAGACCCTGTTTGAAAATAAAAAAATAATATAGGGCTGAGGGTATATAGCTCAAAGGTAAAATGACACTAGTTTCAATCCCCAGTACCACAAATATATAAACATAAACATAAAAATAAATATCCATATATGTCTCTATATGAATGAATGAATGGGGTGTAACTCAGAAGAACAATGCTCCTGGGTTCAATCTCCAGTATTAAAAAAAAAAAAAAAACAGACACTATCAGTAGAGGAAAAGGTAAGCTGGGTGTGGTAGCACACACTTGTGATCCCAGCATTTGGGAGGCTGAGACTTGAGGATCAAGGTTTATGGCCAGCCTCGGCTATTTGATGAAGCCCTTTGCAACTTAGTGAGACCATTTCAAAATAAAGAATAAAAAATAGGGCAGGGGGTGTAGCTCTGAGGTCCCTGGGTTCCATTCCCAACCCCCGCCCAAAAAAAAAGAGTAAAAGGTAAAACCACAAAATAGGACAAAATATTTGTAGATCTTATATCAATAAGTCCTAGGAACCAGCTATGCTGGCCATGTCTGTAACCCCAGGACTTAGGGGCTGAGACAAGTGGACCACAGGTTTGAGGCCAGCCTCAGTAAGTTAGCAAGACCCTTAGCAACTGAGTGACACCCTACTTCAAAAGTAAAAACTGAAAGTATAACTCTTTGAAGTAGAACAGCCTGGATTCAATCCCCAGAACCACAAAAAATTCCTATAACTCAACAGCAACAAAAATGCAAACAGTCCCCAATTCAAAAATTGGCAAAGACTTCCGGGAAGATGGCGACGGAGAAAAGCGGGGCTTACGAGCCCCGCTAACAACCAATCTCTATTACCACAAAATTAGCGCCTTTCATAGCCAGAAAACACCATCAGCAGAGAAACAAAAAATGTAATTACAAGGGACAGAGAAAAAGAGGGCTGGAAAAACGAGACACCAGAAACCCAACCGCAGTGCTGCAGCCGGAGCCACGGCACGAAGCGGCGGGCACCATTATCCCTTGCAGCACCAGGCTCCAGAAAGAAAGGGAACTCATAAGGGAGCTCAGAGCTCAGAGGAGATACGCCGGCCTCATGCCCGAGGATGTGGCAGCAGTGCCTTACTGCCGGCGGCAGCTGCGAGCTCACCAGACGACACTAGACCAACGCACTCAACAGCCCACCAGGCTCCAGAGAGGAGAGGCGGCCAGCGAGCCGAGATGAGCCGCTGCAGATCAGCCGGGAGGTATTCGGCAGATTTCCCGGCGCAAGGAGCATCTAAAGCTCCCAGAGGCTGGGCTCAGCACACCCTGCAGGGACTCAGAGCAGAGCTCAAAAACAGAAAAGAAATACGCCAGCCTCACGGCCGAGGGCGTGTCAACAGCGCCATATTGCTACCAGCGGCGGCAACAGCAGCGAATTCACTGAGTCCACGACAGCTCCATCTGCGCACTCAACAACAGTGAGTCAAATTGTGGCCCCCTAGAGGAGAAATCCCAGTACTGCACTCCCAGGGACTTTACCCAGTGGGGGAGTGGCGGTGGCAGAGATATCACACCATAGGAGAACGCCCAACCTGGCATCCCCCATAGTCTAAAGCAGCCTCGATACACAGGTCCAGGAAACTTATAGAACTCCCTTTAGACAGGATCGGAGAAGAGGATCCCCACGCCACATAATTGTCAAAATGACCGATGTGGAAGCCAAGCAGAGAATCTTAAAGGCAACAAAAACAAAGGGCCAAGTGACATTCAGAGGCAAGCCAATTAGAATCACTCCAGACTTCCCAAACCAAGTCATGAGAGCCAGAAGGGCTTGGAGTAACATATTCCAAACTCTGAAAGAAAACAACTTCCAGCCAAAAATTTCCTACCCAGCAAAACTTTCTATCAAATTAGATGGGGAAATAAGAAGCTTCCATGACAAACACAAACTGAAGGAATTTATGTCTTCAAAACCAGCGCTAGAGAAAATACTCAAAGAGATTAACTACAAAGAAGAAATAGGTAACACACACCAGAACCAGAGAAACAAGATTTTCCATCCAACAGACAACTAAGATTGGTTATCTGTGGAGATTCATTACTTATGTTAGTCTTTTACCTATCTCTAAATTGTATTGTTTGCTTTTATTGTTGCTAATTTTTAGGATTTCTAGTTGGAATCAGATGTAGCATTTGGAAATATTTTATCCCATTCTATCAGTAACTTTTAACTCTGTTTACATTGTCTTTGGATATACTATATTTTTTTTTAGGGAGTTTATTTACCCTTTTGTTGCCTGTGCCACTGAAATCATATCCAAGAAATCACTGTCAATTTCAATGTTGTGAGGTTTTATGACCCAGATTTTCTTCTAAAAGTTTATAGTCTTAAGATTTATATTTAGGTCTTTTATCTATTTTGAGTTAATATTTGTATATGGGATTAGGTAAGGGTCCAACTTTATTCTTTTTCATGTAATTATCATTTTTCAACAATATTTAGTTAAAAGATTTTTATTTCCTCCACCAAATGTTCGTGGAAACCTTGTCAAAAATAACTTGACAATATATGGAAGAATTTAGCTCTAGGCTTTTATTTAACTCCAATGGTTTATATATCTGCCTTTAGAACAGTACTACACTGTTTCAATTATTGTAACTTTATATGGTTTGAAATCAGAAAATATACATCTTCTAGCTTTGTTCTTTTTCGAGATCGTTTTGGGTATCTAGAGTCCATATTCCATATCAGGATAATTTTTTTCTGAAAAATAAATAAATAAATGTATGAGAGTTTCACCTAAGAAAAAAATATTCTCTGGTAAGAAAGAAAGCAAAAAGAAATATTGAAATGTTTTCTTTAAGTCATCAAAACCTTGGTATCAGACAAATGAAACTGTTATGTGAGATTATCATCGTTAATATTGGGTAAATTGCTATAAAACTAGATGTCAACCACTAAGCCAAGCATGGGAAGGAATGATGGGGAGGGAACGGGGTGGGGATCAGGAGGGGGCTAAATGGGCGATGTGTGCATGTATATCTACAAAAGTATTGTCTTTATACCATTATGATGTATGAATACAGTGCACCAATAAACATTTTTTTTAATTGGCAAAGGACTTAAGACATTTCTTCACAGATGGACAAATGGCCACTCAGAGGATGAAAAGATGTTCAACATGACTAACCATGAGGGGAATGCAAAGCAAGACTACAGAGCACTGCCACTGCACACCACGAGGATGGCTGCTATCAAACCAAGAACCAGAGAACAAAACTGTGTGCTGGCAAGGACATGGAGCAGCTGGGCCCTTGCACAATACTAGTGGGAATGTAAAACGCTAAGAACTGTGCAAAAACTAAGTGTAGACGGGGATACCACTTGGCCCAGCAGTGCCGCTCTGGGTGTGTACCCAAAAGAATTTAAAGCAGGGTCTCAAAGCGAGCATGTTCACTGCAGCATTACCTCAATAGCCAAGGGGTGGAAGCCAGGAGAGAGTCCATCAGTGAGTGGATGGAGAAGCAAAATATGGCCCGCTCATCCACACAGGCTGAATATTGTTCAGACTTAACAAGAATGACGCTCTGCAATGTGCTACCATCAGGATGGGTGAATCTTGAGGACATGATGTTAAGCTGCTGAGGCTGACTTGAACCTGGGATCCTCCCATCTCAGCCTCCCAAGTGCCGGGATTATAGGCTTTGCCACTGTAGCCAGCGAGGACTTGCTGCTGAGCGCAACAAGCCTGTGGCCTAAGGACAAATACTGTGTGATTCCCCTCACGCATATGAAGTCCCAGAGTCGTCAAAATCATAGACATAACGTAGAATGGTGGATGCTAGTGGCTGGGGGAGCAAAGAATGGGGAGCTGGTGCTCCATGGGGACGGGTTTCAGTTCATGAGAGGTGAGGTTATGGGATGGGTATGAGGATGGCTGTACCAGTGTGAATGGCTCTGAGTTTTGCACTTAAAGATGGTTAAGATGGCATGGTTTGTGTACTTTTGCATACCCTCCCATGAGACAAATATTGCATCTCCTGCACCGAGACCATGGAGAGGTGGACAGTCACACAAAAAACTGTACTTTAAAACACGTGATGAACACTGGGCTTCACACAGGCAGGGTAAGGGGACTCTGGAGACATTTCTTGAGGTCAAATGTGAGTTAGGCAGCCAAAGAGGGGAGCTCCAGGTGGAAGAGGAAATACAGAGCATCTGGGCGGGGTGAGGGTATGGGATGTGCCAGGACAGTGGGGGAGCACTTATACTCCATTTTTAGTCACTCAAGCTCTGTGGCTCTGTTTCATACTCTTTCTGTGTGTATGTGTTTGTCTCTCACCCTCTTGATCTGTCTTGTGCAGGGGACTTGCAAAACCTCTTAGTGACATCCCTTCTTTCCTGGGCCCACAGGTAGCTGGCTTTCGCCTCACTGATGTGCACAACACACAGACCACGTGGTCTTTTTTTCAATCGCCATCCAGCTAAGGAACTGCTATGGTATGAATGTTTCCCCAGAAGTTCCCGGGTAAAAACAGAATCCCCAAATTCATGTTAATGATATTTAGAGGGGCATTAGGGAGATGATTAGAATTGCTAGGTCCTAAGTGTGGGGCTCCTCTGATGGCACTAGTGGCTTTAAAGGAGGAAGATGAGGCAGCCGTGCAATACACACTTGTAATCCCAGTACTTGGAGAGGCTGAGACAGGAAGACTGCAGTTTCAAAGCCAGCCTTAGCAACTTAGTGAAACCCTGTTTCAAAATAAAAATATGGCTGGGGATGTCTCAGAAGTAGAATGCCCCATGTTCAATCCTCATTACCACAAAAAATATATTAAAAAAAAAAAGAAAGAAAGATGGAGCCAGGCATGGTGGCGCACACTTGTAATCCCCACGCTTGGGAGGTGGAGAAAGGAGATCGCGCAGGTTCAAAGCCAGCCATGCTGGCTTAAGAGACCCTGTTTCCAAATGAAAAAAAAAAAAAAAAAAAAGGAAGATGGCCAGATGTGGTGGCACATACATGCTTGTAACCCCAGTGCTTAGGACGCTGAGACAGGAAGATCACAGGTTCTCAACCAGCCTCAGCTAAATAGTGAGGCCCTCTGTAACTTAGTGAGATCCCATTTCAAAATAAAGAATAAAAAATGGCTGGGAGTATAGCCTGGATGGAGAATGCCCTTGGGTTCAATCCCCAGTACTGCCCCCCCAAAAAATAAAATAAAAAAGAGGAAGGTGGCATGAAAAGAGAGATTCCGCCCCAAATGAATATACTAGAGGAAGATTTCCAGAGTAAATAAACCCCACCAGGTACAGAAGTCCCAGTTTTCACTTGTGAGAATTAGATCTTTTCTATCAAAAGAATAGCTTGACTTGCGCTCCATTTTTTCAAAACTGCAATGTTATATATGCTTATATTTTTGTAAAGATAGCATTTCCTGAAAATTGTGAATGCCAACTGCTCCCTTCACATCCCCTCAGCCAATAACATAAAGACTGTAAGCTGTGTTCCCACCAAAAGTAGCACAGCACAGAAGCCCTGTGCTGGAAATAAAATACCCAGCAGTTTTCCACCATGTGGTTCTTCCACACCTGACTTACTAGTGGCAGGATCCCTTTTTGCAAAAAGTAAAATTCACCTTGCCGGGCTACTTTCAAATATGTGTCTTTTCGTAGATGGTACACAAATTTATTTCTGATACACTTCCAGAAATGAACCATTCCAGACTCTTTCTCTGAAATGTATCCCTTTATCATGAGCCTTCACTTAAACTGTACCCCTAGTTCCCTAAATAAGCCTCTTACATCGGGGGGGGGGGGAGAGGGCGCGCGAGAAGGAGAGAGGAGAGAGGAGGAGGATGAGAGAGGGAGAGGGAGAGGAAGAAGAAAAAAGTAATTGAAACTGGGTATGGTGGCAGAAGCCTGTAATCCTAGTACTTGGAAGACAAATGCAGGAAGATCACAAGTTCAAGGCCAGCCTCAGTAAATATGAAAACTGTTTCAAAATTTAAAAATAAAAGTTAGGCCAGGCCTGGTGGTGCACGCTTGTAATCCCAGCATTTGGGAGGCTTGAGACAGGAGGTTCTCGGACAGGCTCAGCTACTACTTAGTGAGGCCCTGTTTCAAAAAAAAAAAAAAAAAAAAAAAAAATTGGGCTGGGGGTGTAGCTTGAAGGTAAAATGCCCCTGGATTCCATTAACAGTACCATAAAAAACAAAAAACTTAAAAATAAAATAAAATAAAAATTAGGGCTATGAGAATATCCTCAGTTCAATTCCCAGTACTACCAAGAGGAGGAGGAGGAGAAGGCAGCAGCCATGTTGGTGGCAGCCTGAGCTGGCGCTTGCGGTTTGTGACACCCTTGTCATGCTATCATGCTGCAATTAGCCCTTACCGGATGCCTGCACACAGTCATCCAATGTCCTCAGACTTCCCAGACTCCAGAGCTATACGCTGAAGAAAACCTCGCTCTTTATAAATTACACAGTCCAAGCTCGGTGTGGTGGGCACGCTCGTCATCCCAGCATTTGGAGGCTGAGACCAGAAGATCGCAGTTCATGGACAGCCTCAGCTACTTAGTGAGCCCCTTTGCAACTCAGTGAGACCCTGTTTCAAAATAAATAATAAAAAATAAGGCTGTGGGTATAGCTTGGAATCCAGGTAGAATGCCCTGGATTCCATCCCCAGTACCACAAAAAAATAAAAAATAAAAAATAAAATAGAGCTGGAGTATAGCTCAGAGGTAGAACATCCCTGGGTTCAATCTCCAATGCCACCAAAAAGGAAAGAAAGAAAGAAGATAAAAAAAAAAAAAAAAGAAAGGGAAAAAACGAAACGGGCAGAAATCCAAGCATCCTTGGGTTCTGAGGACGACAGCTCTATGCAGCTCCCTGTGCTGTCTGGAGTGCTGCATTACAAGTGACGTCCCTGCATGGGCTTTGGGGCTCATGTCTACTCCGAGGGCACCCTTCTTAGAGATTGTGAACTCTCTCTGGACTCTTCTAAAACGCAGCTCAATCAAGACAGTTCTTTCTGTGGTTTCTACTCTCTAGCTACCCTCTGAACACAGTGTGTGAATGTGACGATGGGAACTTTCTGAGCCTTTTGCAGATGCACCACTTGTCACTACTGGGACACAAACCCCAGCTCCTCTCCAGTGTTATCTACACACTCCCAAGCAGCCTGCCCAGTGCATAGCAGCGAACACAACTCAGCACTCACAGCACAAACACAAAGTATCCACAAATACACAAGCACTCACACTACATATACCTTTAACATACACATCAAATAAAATCTAAAGAGCAAATGGCCACGTGATGCAAATTCTTTGTTAGATACAAAACCTACTCTTTGACAGTATTTTCTTTTTTATGTGGTACTAGGGATTGAACTCAGGGGCATTCTACCTCTGAGCTCTGCCCCAGCCCAGTGTTTTTATTCTTTACTTTGAATCAGGGTTTCACTAAGTTGCAGAGGGCCTCACAAATTGCTGAGGCTGGCCTCAAACCTGCCATCCTCTTCTCTGCCTCCTAAGTACTAGGATTATTTACAAGCCACCATGCCCAGCTTTTTTTTTTTTTGGGGGGGGGGTGGTACTAGGGATGGAACCCGGGAGCATTCTACCTCTGAGCAACACCCCCAGCCCAACTTTTTTATTCTCTATTTTGAAACAGGGTCTCAGTAAGTTGCGAAGGACCTAAGTATTTGTAATCCTCCCGTCTCAGTCTCCCAAGTACTGAGATTACAAGCATGTGCCACAGAGCCCACCCGCCTCCTATTTTATTTTTATTTGGAAACAAGGTCTTGCAGGGTTGATAAAGTCTCACTAAGGCTCTCACTGGCTAAGGCTGCCCTTGACCCTTTGATCCTCCTGTTTTAGCACAAGCAAGCCTGTAATCCCAGTACTTGGGAGGCTGAGACAAGAGGAGTGCAAGTTCAAGAACAGCCTTAGTAACACAGTGAGACTCTCAACAACAAAGTGAGACTTTGTTTCAAAACTAAATATAAGCCTGGCTGGTGCTTGGGAGGCAGAGACAGGAGGATCACAGGAGGATCGAGCAGGTTTGAAGCCAGCCACGCTAGCTTAAGAGACACAGTTTTCAAATAAAAATATAAAAAATAGGTCTGGAAGTGTAGCCCAGAGGTAGAAGGGCTTCCAGGAACCCCAGTACCAAAAATAAAATAAAAAAAAACCTAAATATAAGAAAAAATGGTACTTGGGAGGCTGAGACAGGAGGATCACAGGTTTAAAGCCAGTCGCAGCAGCTTAGTGAGGCTCTAAGCAACCTAGTGAGGCCCTGTTTCCAAGAAAAACATAGGTCTAGGAGTATAGCCAGAAGGCCCCTGAGTTCCACGCCCAGTACCACCAGAGATGTAGATCAGAGGTAGGATGTCCCTTGGGTCAGTCTCCCCAAAACACATATACACCTAGAAAACAAAATTAAGGCGGGTATGGTAGGGCACAACTGGAATCCCAGTACGTGGACTGTTGAGACAGGGGGTCGAAGGTTTGAGGTCAAATGAGACCGGATGCACGAGGCGGCAGGACGGGCCAGCCTGCCCTGTGAGCACTCCCCTTGCCCGGGCTCTGCAGACAGGCTTCCCCTGGAGGCCTGTCCCTGGAAGCAGTGTAAGTTCTCACAATGGGCATTTCTTCACACTGGCTCACATCACCACCACGAAACGCTGGCTGGCTCTCAGTCACACACAAAGGCAGAATGGCAAAGAGCAGCCCTTGCCGCACCTAGACCCCATGGTGGGCAGGAGAAGGGAGTGGGATAAAACACGGACCCAGAAGAGAAGGCCAACGGGCAGCACACCGATGCCTCCTACAAAGAAATTAGAAAAATCCCCAAGATCTAGCTAGGTGACGAGGTCTTAAACATGCCACTGAGAGCGCAATTCAGGAAAAAAAACTAATAAAAAAGGCTTCATCAAAATAAAAAGCTTTTGCTCTGTAAAGACCCTTTGAGAGATAGAAGGTAAATATGAAGCAAGAGAAAAGTGCCTCAAAGCTAACAGAACAACCTAATCATTAAAGGGACAAATGGAACACAGAACCTTTCACCAGCCATGACCACGGCTGG
>NC_137799.1:1050556-1155556 GCF_963383645.1 Muscardinus avellanarius
GCCCCAGGTCTCCTGTCTGGCAGTGGGCACGCCCCACCCCACCGCAGGAACTGGCTGTGGGTCCCGGTGGTGCTGGGAGGCTGGGGGGCGGTATGTGCCTGTGAGCTGCTGCACCTGCGGGGTCTCCCCCTTCCAGCTGAGCGCCATACTGTCCCCCTGGGTCAGCAGGCCGGCTCCTAACCTGACGCTGTCGAAAGGCTAGGTGGGCAGGACACCTACCGGTCTGGAGCCTGCGTGGGCGGGAGGGAGGGGAGCCCGGCGTCCAGGGCTGCCCCCACATGGCCAGGCGAACACCAGAGCCGGCTTATCTGTCCGCCAGCCACGGGCACGTTTGGAATGCGGGCCCGCCCTGAGGAGGGAGGCCCTGGCTGCTGAGCTCTGCGGGTGGGAGGAGGCACCCAGGTGGGCTGATTGCCCTGGTAACACCCTCATACACAGATGGAGAATGAGGCGGAACCCAGGCTGGCCACTTCCCATGCCCACCCCCGGACTGCTAGGTCAGGGTCTTGGCCGTGGGCTATTCACTGTAGGGAGGGCCACGAGCTGGCCAGGCTGGGTGGTCCTGATCCAGGGCTGCCCCTCAAGCCCCACTGGACTGTGGGCTCTCCCTCTTTCCCGTCTTCTGGGTGCGCCCACACTGGCTCTCCGAGGGTGTTCACACACGCAAGGCCAGCCCCACGGTCACTGAGCACGCACGGCAGACCCGGCGCAGCCCTGGCAGCCTCGTCTGGCGGGCTAGGTGTCTCCACGGGGCGGGGCCCCAGGCAGGGAGGGCGGGCCCCAGGAGACTTAAAGAGCTCCCAGGTCCCCGCCCGGTTCTGTGCGGGCGCCTCAGCTCCCACCATGGCCGAAACCGCCAAGCTCCAGCTGTTTGTGAAGGTGGGACCGAGGGCTGGGCTGGGGAGGTCCAGGGAAGGGCTTTCTCTGCAGGCACTGCTACAGCAAGCTGAGGGAGGGTCTCCCCAGGGGCGTGGGAGCC
The DNA here is from genome assembly GCF_963383645.1 of Muscardinus avellanarius. Lineage (NCBI taxonomy): Eukaryota > Metazoa > Chordata > Mammalia > Rodentia > Gliridae > Muscardinus > Muscardinus avellanarius. The sequence goes on from NC_137799.1 coordinate 1,051,536, forward strand.
ATGGTGGGCTCCGGCAGCCTCAGAGGGGCTGGGTAAAGGGGGCAGCTGTGGGAGGAGTCCCCCCAGGGGGTCGGGGTGGCCCTGGGCTCCACCAGCCTGGGATCCCTGGGGCCTGGCCCAGACCTCCCGGAGGAAGCCCTTGGTGGGGTTCCCAACCAGGCAGCCCATCTGCGCTGGGGTGGGCGCTCAGGTCTGCGTGGGGAGCTGCCAGGCCCCGTCCTCCTTCGGAGCTCGGGGGCAAGTGGGCTGCCGGCCGTGGTGTCCAGCTTGGTGAGTGGATCATCGGAAGGCAGCTGGCCACCCCGCTCTGAAACCAGCTTTTGGGGCCTGGCCTCTGCCCAGGCTCCAGATAAGGCTCCAAGGAGGGGGACGGGTCCAGGGCCAGGGGCCTACCCCTACTGACCCCCAGGCTCCCAGCTGCCCTGGGCCCTGGCCCTCCGCCCAGGACCAAGTCAAGGGCCCTCAGTGGACACTTGGAAAGCCGAGCCCAGCCAAGCCGGAGCCCTGGTGTGGCTCCTGCCACCCTGGTGGTGGGGCCAGAGTCCCACCCAGCCTGGCGGCAGGACTCCGGGTCAGCTCCCAGCCTCCACCCTGCTCCCCTCGCAGGCCAGCGAGGACGGCGAGAGCGTGGGCAACTGCCCTTCGGGTCAGCGGCTCTTCATGGTCCTGCTGCTCAAGGGAGTGCCCTTCACGCTCACCACCGTGGACACGCGCAGGTAGGCCCTCAGACACACACACACACACACACACACACACACACACACACACACACCCTGGCCTCAGCTGCCCTGGGCCGGCTGCCTCCCTCCGCCCCGTGCCCACAGGGCGCTGGACGTGCTGAAGGACTTCGCGCCAGGCTCACAGCTGCCCATTCTGCTCTACGACGGCGAGGCCAAGACCGACACGTTGCAGATAGAAGAGTTCCTGGAGGAGACGCTGGGGCCGCCCGAGTGAGCAGGAGGGGCAAAGATGGGGGCGCCCCAGGCCCGAGCTCGGGGAGGTCCCGCGCGGGCGAGGGTCTGACGAGGCGCCACCCGTCACCCCACAGCTTCCCCAGCCTGGCGCCCCGCTACAGGGAGTCCAACACCGCGGGAAACGACGTCTTCCACAAGTTCTCCGCGTTCATCAAGAACCCGGTGCCCGCGCAGGACGACGGTGAGGCGCGGGCGTGGGCGAGGGGCTGGGTGGGGGGCGCCGGCGGGTCCTCACGCGCCCCTGCCCCCAGCCCTGTACCAGCAGCTGCTGCGCGCGCTGGCCAGGCTGGACAGCTACCTGCGCGCGCCCCTGGAGCACGAGCTGCAGCGGGAGCCCCGGCTGCGCGAGTCTCGACGCCGCTTTCTCGACGGCGACCAGCTGACGCTACCCGACTGTGGGCTGCTGCCCAAGCTGCACATCGTGGACGTGAGTGGGCAGGCGCGGCGGGGCTGGCGCGGCGGGGGCGCGGGCCTGACGCCCCCCTCTGCCCGCAGACCGTGTGCGCGCACTTCCGCCAGGCGCCCATCCCCGCCGAGCTGCGAGGCGTGCGCCGCTACCTGGACGGCGCGCTGCAGGAGAAGGAGTTCAAGTACACCTGTCCACACAGCGCCGAGATCCTGGCGGCCTACCGGCCTGCCGTGCGCCCCCACTAGCACCCTGCCTCCGCCCACTGCCCCTGCCCACTCCTGTGCAGCCCCATAAAGCCATCTCCGCCCGAGTGAGCGTGTCCTGACATCCGAGGGGCCAGCGCCCACCGTGGGACGCGCGGGTCCAGAGGATGGGAGGGCAGCACAGCCCACTGGGCAGGCCATCCACCCCCCAAGGCACAGGGCACAGGCCTGGGGCCTCCTGCGGTCGTCTAGGCACAGAGGCGTCAGGGATCTGGGGGACTGGATTGGGCTCCCAAACCAGTCAGGCCAGGGTGGGGCAGGGTGCCCGGCATGGCCAAAGAGGGTGGGGAGCAGAGGCCTGCGAGCCCAACCTCAGGGCTCCAGGCCAGGTGGGCGGGGCGGCCCCATTACTCAGCTCAGGCCCATCCCCTTGGCGGTGGCCTTCCACTGCCTGGCCCCCGCGCCGGCCCTTCAAACTTACATCTGCACAAGACGTCCTCACGTTTACGCCCCCATGTGGGCACGGCGGCCTGTGCCCTGTCTGGGTGGGCACTGACTGGGTGGGACAGTTCCAGGCCTTGGGAAGCCCTGGCCCTGGGCTGGCCGTGCGGAATAGCTGGACCGTGTGAGAGTCTGGGTGCCCCAGACCAGGGGCTGGAGACCCAGTGCGCAAAGCACCAGCCCCAAGGGCGTTCCCTGCCCCCCTCCCAGGCCAACCCCAGAGCCGAGCATCTTGGAGGGAGCCCTTTATTTGATGGGCACTGCAGGTGGGAGTGGAGGAGGGGTCTCTGGCTGGGTCTTGGGACCACTCTCCTCACAGGTAGACTTCCTCCACAGCCACATGCTTTGCTGAGCTGTCAGGCTTCATCAAAGTCTACACCACCAGCTGGCTTCTTGCTGGGAGAGAGAAGGGGGTGATGTACTGGGGGTGTAGAGGAAGGCGCAGGGGTTCAGGTCGGGAAGAACAGGTGAAGCAGGTACCTTTTGAAGCCAGGGTTGATGAGGGACTCCCCTGGACACCGTCTTCTGACCCCAGGTCCAGGTCCGCCTCTCTGGGGGTCAGGGTCTGTGGGAAAGAGGATGGGGACTCCTGAGTTCAGCAGCACTCCCAAGTCCTCTCTGCATAGATAACTCTCTCTGGAGTTTAAGGTTTGGGGAGATAGTGTCAGAAGAGAACAGACCCAACCTCCCTCCAGGCCCACATCTCACCGGGTAAGAAGAGCTGAGGTTCTGCAGGTCGGGGGTTCTTTCTGGGGCTGGCGGCTGTCTCTTCCACAGCTGGGGAGAAGGCCAGGGGCACCCCACTCAGTAAAAGGAGGAGGAGCAGGAGCAGGGAGCCTGGTGGGGCCACAGGGGCCCAGCCTACCTGCCAGCCGCTGCTCCAGGCTGCACACGCGCTCTGCCAAGGCCAGCGTCAATGCCTGCAACCTGGGGGCTGCCTCTGGACCTGGCACCTTGGAGAGGTCGAAGGCCAGCGCTGAAGGCCCTCCTGAAAGGGTCAGGGATGCTCTGTCCCCCTGCAAGCTCAGAGTCACGGCGCGCTGCTGGCAGGCTGTCCTGGGAGAGGGGAGGCGCTGGGTCCCGTGGCCAGACCCACCCTCCCGTTCTTGGGTCAGCCTTTCTCCCTGCTCGGGGCTCACCTGAACCGGGAGATGATGTCCCCGGCCGCACTGAGGCCAAGGCGGGCTTTCTGCAGGGCACAGTGAGCATGTCACCAGCTGCTTGGGACCCTAGGCACACTGGAAGACACCCCAAGCCTGCCCGATCCCGCTGGGATCCCAGGCCAAACTGACGACTGTAGCCACGGGGCAGGGAAAGGGGTGCCCATGCCCTTCTGGGGATCGCAGGTCCCGTCACCCCACGTGTCGCCTGGGTTCAGGTAGGGGTGGTTGGCTCCCAGCCCCAGTCGACACCGCTACGCACCTGGGCCGCCAGGCTGTCCGGTGAGCAGGTGCTCCAGAGCTCCACGGCGTCTGTTACACTGGGAGGCAAGGGCTGTCAGGTGAGGCCCCGCCCAGCACCCGCACCCCACGTCCCGGGACCCTACTCACTAGAGGGTGAAGCCTCCGCAGTCCCCGTTCCCGCTCTCCTGCTCGCAGTAGCACACGAAGCGGGGCGGGCCAGGGCCCGGCGGCAGTGTGCAGAGCGGCAGTGACCTCGGCGGTGGCACCATGGCAGCCCGCCGGCCCGGGCTGGGATGGGGGCACTGGGCACTGGAGGGCCGACTTGCTGGCTGGCCGAGCGCGCCTGCGCACACGGCGGCCAAGGGGGCGGTCGCTGGCCTGCTGCAGGATTTAGGGCGCCTGCGCGGGGCGGAGCTGAACCGCGGCCTCCACCTGGGGGTGTGGCTCCGGGCAGGGCGGGGCCGAGCGGAGCGCACGGGGCCTGCGCAGGGCGGGGGCGGGGCTTAAGGCATTCCATCCGGGGGAATCCTGGCCGGCGTGGGGCGGGGCCTGGCGGGGCGGGGCCTGGCGGGGCGGGGCGGGGCTTAAGGCTTTCCTTCCGGACGGATCCTGGCCGGAGTGGGGCGGGGCCTGGCGGGGCGGGGCCTGGCGGGGCGGGGCTTAAGGCTTTCCTTCCGGAAGGATCCTGGCCGGCGTGGGGCGGGGCCTGGCGGGGCGGGGCCTGGCGGGGCGGGGCGGGGCTCCTCGGCGCGCGGAGGGTGGGGAGGGAAGCCGAGCGGCCGGGATCCTGCGTGGGGCCGGGGAGGGCCTTATCTGCTCAGCCAAGAGGACCCGGGGCCCGCGGGTGGGTCCTGGGCCTGCGCGGCGGGGCTCGCGGTCCGGCCCCAGGTGGCCAGTCCCCGGCATTGGCCTCGTGCGGCCCTGGCCCCGGCCCTCACGCCCACGTGGAGGCCTAGCTCTCTGGGCCTGCGCCTCGCAGTCCGCGGAGCCCGGAGGCCCAGCGGCGCGCACACCTCCCACCGCAGGCATCTTCTCCGTGCCCCCAGCACTGGCCTGGCGTGTCACCAAGTTGTTAGCCAACTCATCTCGCCTTAAACACGGATACCAGGCTTTTTGACACCCGGCTGTACCGCACCAAAGAGCAAAGTCAGTAAAGTAGGAAACCGTGCGAAAGGCCTGTCGCTCATTCACCGTCCAGGGTCGGTTCCCAGCCAGCGCCCGCTGTGCAGCGTGGTGCCCTCCCTCCACCGCAAACAGGGTCTCTGATCTCCTGGAGCTTGGGAGACTTAAAGGGAGAGAAACCATCAACAGGTATCGCCGAGCGCCAGGCAGAAACCCGGCAGCCGAGCACTGCGGATTAGGGCAAGTTTGAGCAGAGACCTGGAGGGGAGCGGGGAGCGCAGACAGGAGGGGGTCAGTGGTTTTGTGTGTGGGCTATGTTAGCATATCTAAAGGTGTCCTCCAGCCGGCATGGTGGTGAACACTGGTAATCCCAGCATTTGGGAGGCTGAGATAGGAGGATCGTGGTTCGAGGACAGCCTCAGCTACTTAGTGAGGCCCTCTGCAACTCAGTGAGACCCTGTTTCAAAATAAAAAATAGGGCTGGGGGTGTAGCTTGGAGGTAGAATGCCTCTGAGTTCAATTTTCAGTACTGCAAAAATAAAATAAAATAAAGGGTGTCCTCCACCAAGCCTGCCCCATCTCCCATTCCTCCCTGTCGCTCCCCTCCCGGGCCTGCGGAGGCTCCTGCTCAGGGCCTTTGCGCACGCTGTAGTCTGCCTTGAGCACCCTGCAGGTCACTGAATGCCATCTCAGCGAGGTCTTCTCTAGCCCCTGTGAAGGACATTTCCACACCCTGCCCACTCTCCACCCCTCTGTCCTGTTTCATTACTTTCTCGGCTTATCCCTCCAGAAAGCACATTTTAGCTCACTCGTGATGGTGGCCTTCTCTGGGATGCCCAGCCAGCTCACTCCCTGTGTTTCCACACATGTGGTGCCTGGGGACTCGCTTCTGGCCACTAGGCTGTGGCACAGCGGTGGCTTGTCACAGCGCCCTTCTTCTTAGGGATTCAACACAGGGGCATTCTACCTCCAAGCTACACACCCAGGCCTTTTTTATTTTGTTTGTTTGTTTTTTGGTGGTACTGGGGTTCCTGGAAGCCCTTCTACCTCCGGGCTACACTCCCAGACCTATTTTATATTTTTTATTTGGAAACAGGGTCTCTTAAGCCAGGGCGGCTGGCTTCGAACCTGTGCAATCCTCCTGTCTCCGCCTCCCAAGCGCGGGGATTACAAGCATGCGCCACCACGCTTACTTTTTATTTTCGAAACATTCTTGCTAAATTACTGAGGCTGTACTCAGACTCCCAAGCCTCCTATCCCAGCCTCCCAAGCACGCCACCAGCCACCACACCCGGCTCCTCCTTACTGTGACCCAGGCAGCCCGCTGTCTCCCCGGCAAACCACCAAGACCTGCCAACCCTGAGAGGGAGCCGGGAACGGAGCCCTGCTGAGCTTCCCAGCATCCTCTTCTGCCCGAGGACCCCATTCACACCTGGGGCGGCACAGCTAGAGAGGCGGGAGGGGTTCCCGCCGGAGCCCTCAGAGGGAGCACACCTGGCTGACACCCAGTGATATTGACTTGTACGTCCGGCCTTAAAAACTCTAAAATAAGCCGGGCGTGGTGGCGCACGCTTGTAATCCCCGCGCTTGGGAGGCGGAGACAGGAGGATCGCACAGGTTTGAAGCCAGCCTTGTTGGTTTAAGAGACCCTGTTTCCAAATAAAAATATAAAAAATAGGTGTCTGGGAGTGTAGCCCGGAGGTAGAAGGGTTTCCATGAACCCCAGTACCACCAATAAATAAATAAATAAATACTCTAAGATAATATAATAAATGCACATCTCTGCGTGTGTGTGTGTGTGTGTTACTGGGAGTCAAACATAAGGCCTTGTGCCTGTTAAGCAAGTGCACTACTACTGTACTTTACCCCCAGCCCTTTTTATTTGGAGAGAGATTCTCACTAAGTTGCCCAGGCAGGCCTTGAACTTGCGACCCTCCTTCCCCAGCCTCCTGAGCAGCGGGGATGAGAGGCACGCGTCTCTACACCTGGCTGTATGCACTGTTTCAAGCCAGGAGTTTCTGGTAATTTGGTATAGCCGCTGCAGGGAACTAATGCGATACCTGAGATAAAGATTAGTTCTTAAACGTGTAAAACCTGCATTCGAATAATTGCACGAGTGTCCAGGAAACATAATTTGTCAGTCGACCTAAGCAGCCCAGCGCCTCCTTAGCAGTCTTCTGTTAACATCTGGGAAACAGGATCCTCAAGGCCTGGAGACAGGGATGGGGAGGGTGTGAAAGTCCCTCCACACCTGGGCTCAAACGGATGAGCAAAAGGCGCAGAGAAAAGGGCTTCTCAGAGGCAGGAAGCCATCAGGGCTCGGGCCCGGGGTCAAGGGAGGGCCAAGTACAGCGGTATTTGAGCCATAGACTTCGGAATGGCTAGGAGCATTTCTGGCAGGGTGGCCTGTGCCAAGGCCCCAGGCCCGGCACGGTGCTGGCTACGGAGCAGAGGGTGGGCAGCGGGATAGGAGGTGGGCCAGAGGGAAGCTTGTCAGGGCCCACCTTGTCAGCTGGCCTGCATGAGGACTCTGGCCTTCCTCTCTATGCCCGGGACCTCGGCGGGCAGTTCTGAGCAGAGGGCACCAACTCGCCTGTCTTGTAAGTGCATTACCCTGGGCTTCTGGGTGGAGAACCGGCTGAGGGCTGCCCCCGTGTGGCCAGGCTAGTGTGGTGCAGGACAGGACCAGTCCTAGGCTGAGCCACAGGGCTGAACCCGCAGTGGACCCCAGGGCCTGCCTGCCCCAGAAGGAAACAGAGGTGTCCCTGGGGCAATGGAGGGCAGCCTGCACTCCCCCTGTCGCAGGGGACCCAGAGCCTGTGGGGGATGAGCTTGGGGCCAGGCTGCAGGCAAGCAGCCCTCCTGCCTCTGCCTTCCACCCCTGCTGCTGCCCGGGGGTACCTTCACCCCTTCTCTTGGTCCATGTCAAAGCTGAATGACAGCCAGTAGGTCAGTTTGTTGATGGAGTGGCTTCAGCAGATGCCTCTCCGAGGTGGGTGGAGAGCAGCGCAGTGGGAGAGCACCCCTGGATTCTCACCCTCTGGCCGAGCTTTGAAGGAACACCAAGGGCACAGGAGCACAGGAGCACTGCCGGCCCCTGGCCCTCAGCCCCCTCCTCAGGTCTGTAGCTTAGGGACGGGGGTGGGTCCTGGCAGTGTTCGCATCCTGCTGAGGCTGCAGGTGCCTGGGGCATCAGGGGGCTGGCCAGGGCCCCCGACAGGGTGATTTCTTGTGTCTGGCCCTCTCAGCACAGAAGGCCCCGGCATTCCTCCAGTTCTCTCTCCACTGTGGACGGGTCGAGCCTGGCAGAGTTGGGGTGTCACCAATTTTTGAGTCCAGGGGCTGGGGAATTGTGGAACCAGTAAGACCGAGAACACCCAAGAGGTTCTAGACAAAGTGTAAAAGAAATAAGGGGAACGGGGTAATACAGGATAGAAGGCAGGAGTGGCAGTGTGTGCCTGTAATCCCAGTGACTTGGGAGGCGGAGGCAGGACGATTATAAATTAAGGCCAGCCTGAGCAACATGGCAAGACCCTATCTCCAAATAAAAATAAAAAGGGCTGGGGGACAGCTCAGTGGCAGAACACCTCTGGATTCAATTCTCAGTGTCGCAAATAAACGCATACATATATAAAAGGAGGGATATTCTTGTCTTTTGGTATGTGTGTGTTACCAGGGTTTGAACCCAGGTGTACTCTACCACTAAGCTACATCCCCAGGCCTTTTTGTTTTTTATTTGAGATGGGTCTAGATGGCCGCACATTGGCCTCAAACCTGCCACCCACCTGTCCTGGGATTACAGGTGTGCGCCGCCACGCCTGGCTCACGTCTTTTATTATAGTGAAGACAGCCTGCCTCAGAGTCACGCTCACAGCCATCTTAGATCCAGCTGGTTTAAGCCAGCCCACCCGAAGAGGAGCTCCTGACCTGTAGGTGTCCCGTCCTCCAAGACGTGGAGAGCAGCTGTGTCCTGCACAGAATGGCAGTGCACAGGCTGGGCCTGGCCCTGAGCGGGAGTTTACCTCCACGTTGAGTCCAAGTGCTGAGTACACTGACTCCACACTCCGTCCATCAAGTCAGCAGCCAGCCTCTGCCCAGCGCGGCCATCGGGCGCAATCAGGAGGACGTGGACACGTGGGCATCCTATGCATATCAGGAACACCAGACACAGAGCTTATCAGCCTCACCAGACGTAACCCCCGAACCAAGATCGTAAAAGGAGGGGCACCGAGGACTGGTCTTGGGGGTGCGCTGACCCCACCATCTGGACACTTGTCACGAGCCTCGCCCAGGAAAATCGCCGTGACGACCAGCCTGTGGTTCTGTCCCCAGGCCGCGGCTTCCCGTGGTTTCTCCTGCCCGTGAGGGCAGTGCGTGGGCCGCGCACAGGGGCCACGGCTCACCAGCACAATTACTCTATTAAATCGGTGCCTGGCCGTCAAGAGCCATCTGAGAACCGCACACGGAGGCTGACGTCTTGGACGGGCTCCCGCTGGGTGCGTGGTGTTTGGCTGATGGGATCTGTCCACAAGCGGACACACTTCAAGGGCCCCGATGGATCCATACGGCGCGGTCTTTGAGGTCTTCTCCACCCGGTGACGTTTAGCCCTTCCTTCCTCCAAGTTTGTCACGACCGCCTGCCTCACTGTTCTTCCCTCTCTTAACCAGCAACAATTTGCTGGCTTCTGTGTTTAAGCGTCTTTTATGATGCCTTATTTTAAAAGTCTCTATAAAAATAAAGTGCTGGCTGCAGATGGCCGAGAGTTGTCAAGCTACCTCCTCTCCAGCCGCCCCAATTATTCATTGTAATTTTCTCCATATTATCATAGCTGACTCCACTGCAATCATTTTTGTGCAAGAAACCTCTTTTCAGCAGCTGCCTGGAGCTGCAACTTTCTGTGGCAAGACCGTGGACCAAGTGGCGTCCACTGCAAGCTGTGGCGGGGCCGCAAGCGGGGTCCGCTGTGCCAGGTGCTTGCGCTGGGCCGATGGTGGTTGTCAGCTGAGACAAAGCACAGAGCCACACTCTCAGCATGGCCTCACCCCGACAGGTCTGTGGAACTGGTTCTTTTTTTTCTTTTGGTTTGGGGATTGAATCCAGAAGTATTCTACCTCCAAGTTATAGCTCCAGTCTGATTTTATTTATTTATTTTGCGGGTCTGGGGATGGAACCTAGGTGCATTCGACCTCCGAGCTATAGCCCCAGCCCTATTTTTTTTTATATTCTTTATTTTGAAACAGCGTCTCACTAAGTTGTGGAAGACCTCACCTAGCCGAGGCTGTCCACGAACTGTGATCCTCCAGTCTCAGCCTCTCGAATGCTGGGATTACAAGCTTGTGCCACCACAACTGGCTACAAGCCTTCCTTTTTGTGTCCCTAGCCCCTAACTGGCTTGAGGGGTCCAGATGAGGGGGCTGTGCTGAGGTTGAAAGGCTCCATTTTAAAAGAAAAATTATAAGCCCCTAGCAACAAGCCAATAGTTAAAAAAATATTTTTGCTGCAGTTTAAGAAGTATAGGCTCAAGAATGAGAAATATGCAATAAGCCCACCCTGTTCCAGGAACCCACCTAGCAGCTTATCTATGCTGACCGGGTCAGCGCGCCCTGTGCGGGGAACCTGCTGACTACACCTAGTATCTTATCTAACATTTGACCACAGAATGTACTTTTCAAATGATTCTGTAATTTTCTGTAAACGCATGCAATCTGGCCAAATCCCCCTAACTAGTGGTCTTTTCCCTATAAATACCCTCAGTCCCAGTCACTCGGGGCGATCTACTTAGCTGCTGCGTGAGTTACGAGACGGCCCCAGTGCACTGGCCCATTGATAATAAACCTCCTGCTTTTGCATCAAGGAAAGTCTCTCGTGTGAATTTTTTGGGCGTCGCCTATCCCGAGACTTGAGTGAGGGTCTCCCCCTCCGGGGTCTGGCCTTTCAAGGTCACAGCTCTGTGCTGGTGGCAGGGGGCAGTGTGGGCACTTCTCTTTAACTGTCTTGACTTGGGACCCACCAGGAGCAAGCACCCCCCTTTGGTGACTTCATGTTCACTTTTACAGGACGGGAGGAACAGGGATCATGGTGGCCAGAGGACAGACAGACAGATGGAAGGCAGGCTCTGACTTGCTTCGGAGTTTATTTTTCAGGTGGCGGTAAGGCACTGGGGTGCACAGGAGCTTTGGAGAGCCAGGGCTGGGGTCGTGGAGGAAGGAGCAGAGCAGAGGAGTCCTGAGGCTGGGTTCCTGGCCAGGACAGCAGGACCTGCTGGTGGAGCAGGTAAGGCCCGCCCCCAGGGCCCAGGCGTACTTCCAGTATGGGTTCCCTCCAAAGCCTGGGCCACCAACGTCCCGGATTCCGATAACCTTCCCTGTGCAGCCCCGCCCCTCCATTCCAGTCTTGCCCACTCTGGTTCCTGGAGGACGTCCTACCCAGCATCTAGGCTGTCCTTCCCCAAGAGTCAGAGACCCCACTGTGGGAGGGTCCCCTCAAGGTGGACCCCTTCTGCCTGGGACCCAGAACCCTCTTGCCCAGGGAGTGGTCCTGCTCTGGGCTGGGACCAGGTGTTCTTGTGGTGATGGATGTGTGTTGAATGTATGGCCTGTGCCTGTCATGGGGAGGCCTGACCCACCGCCCCAACGCACTCACCTATTCTTGCTCTGTTATGCATTTATCTGCCAAGAAAGAAGCCGGGGGTGGGCATGGTCAGCACCCAGGCTTGAGCCAACAGCTCCCCCACTTCCTGCCCCCTAACACTCAGGAACCTCCTCCCGGACTCTTGGGCCCTGGAGAGCAGCCTTTGTTGAGTCCTAATCTGGCCAGTAATCCCTGCCGGCACAGCAGCCCCCCTCACCGATCCAGGGCAGGAAGACAATGGTGTCCTCTGTGAAGCCCTGTGCCTCGCAAAAGGTAGCAAATTTCTCCTTCAGCGCTGCCCGCGGGGTCTGGGTGCGGCCTGGAGGGATTGACAAGGAGCCAGCCTCAGAGGAGAAGCGCCAGGCTGGTGAGGGGCCCTGTGCGGCAGCGGGTGACTGGCGGGCGGGCACCTACTGTAGAGGGTGGCCATGTGGAAGTCCTGGTTGGCGCTCTCGGCGTCCCGGCTGTACAGAATAGCGTACTCCTCGTAGTTGGTCTCTACCACCGACACCAAGTGGGTGCTGCCCCAGCCTGGGAGCCCAAGAGAGGAGCGTGGCTGGGGGCGCCCAGCCCCAGACCCCTGGCGCTCCCCTGTGGCTCCTGCAGGAGGGCTGGCGGCTGAGGGCCCTCCCCTCCACTTGGCCCTGCCTTGCGGCTCCCCATTCATGAGCAGCCAGATCCCAGCTCCCTGCCTGCCAGCCCCGGAACCGTGTCCCCAAGCCAGAAGTCCCAGGGCTCAGAAAATCAGGATTCACAGTCCAGTCACAAAACTGGGCCGGAACAGGGAAGGCGAAGAGGCCCCAGGGGGCAGGCTTCCCCGGGTGGGGTGGGGAGGCCAGGCCTCTGGGGTGCCAAGTGTGGAGCGCCGCGACTTGGGGCACTGCCCACGCGCCCCGTTGGGGCAGCAAAAGTGTGGGAAGATTGAAGGAGAAGGCGGGGCCTTCAGAGAGCATCCAGTCCCCAGAGAGCGGGTCCCCATGTCCCCCACATCCGCCTGTGTGCACCATTGTACCCAGGCCCGGCCTTGGCCTGGCTTGCCGCTGAGTGGAGCCGCCGTCGCCCCCCCTGGGGGCGGGGACTGCCCAGCGCCGGCCAGCAGTCTTGAGGGGGTCCAGGGGTGCGTGGGTGCACTTACGGGGGCTCTGGTAGCTGTAGGAGCCGGGACCCTCTGCGGGCTGCAACAGCATGGTCCGGGTCTCACACTGGTTTTTCCTGTGGGCGGGTTATCCTGGAGGTCAGAGGTCAGGCGCGAGGATGTCCCCAGACGCCACCACGGGGCAGGTCCTCGAGCCCCCAGAACCCGCTGAGTCCCGCTGCCCACCTGAGGAAGGTGTTGGTGAGGTTGAGGCCTCCGTCCTCGGTGGGGGTCACCACTGACTTGCACATGGTCAGCGCCGCCTTCTTCTTCTGGAACCAGCTCGCGTTGGAGGCGAGGCCCGCGCCGAACCAGCGCCCCAGGAACTGCGGCGAACGGGGCGCCCGGGTTGACGGGCCCGGGGACCCTCCAGGGCCCCCACCTCGGCCTCCATCCCGGCCCCGCCCCCGCGGCCGAGACCACGCCCTCCGCCGCGCGCCCCGCCCTCGCCGCACAGACCACGCCCCTGCCTGCCCAATCCGGAGCGCGCCTCTGGCCAGGTCCCCTCCCCGGCCCTCTCCTGAGCTGCCCCTGGCCAGGTTCTCCCCGGCCCCTCCCGTCTCCTCCGCTGCCCCCTCCCCGCCCCTCCCCGGCCCTCTCCTGAGCTGCCCCTGGCCAGGTTCTCCCCGGCCCCTCCCGTCTCCTCCGCTGCCCCCTCCCCGGCCCTCCCCGGCCCTCTCCTGCGCTGCCCCTGGCCAGGTCCCCTTTCCGGCCCACTCCTGCGCTGCCCCTGGCCAGGTCCCCCTCCCCGGCCCTCTTCTGAGCTCCCCTGGCCAGGTCCCCTCCCCGGCCCTCTCCTGCGCTGCCCCTGGCCAGGTCCCCCTCCCGCCCCTCCGGGGGCGCGCAGGCTCGCGGGCGGCAGAGCGCGCCCCATCGCTGGAGGAGTCGAGGCGGCCTCGGCTCCTTGGGTCCAACGCCGAGCGTCCGTCCAGCTGGGGAGGGGGGCGTCCCGCGCCCCGCGGTGCTCGGAGTCCATCCGAGCAGAGGCCCCCGGTGTAGGACGCGGCCTGTGTGTGTGCTGGGTTAGTGCGCTTTCAGGGGAATGGGCATGAAAGCGTGGGGGAGCCAGTGCCCGCCAGCCTCCTCGGGCAGCCGGGCCTCCTGGCCCAGGCTGGCTCGGGCTGTACCCTGCTCCGCAGGGCGCTGCGGGACTTTACGACCTTTCTCCACGAGGAGACCCGGCCCGAAAGTGTCCATTACCTGAGGGCCGCCGCCAACCTTGGGGATGGGGCAGGGGACCCTCACCTTGTCCTGTTGGAAGTTGGGCTGCACGGAGACCTGGGCCTGGGCCTGCAGGACCCCCAGGACCCCCAGCAGGAATAGCTCTATCCACAGCATCCGCAGCGCGGCCATTCCGGAGCAAAGCAGGTGTCCCAGGTCTGTTCCAGCAAGGGAGGTGGGCCTGAGGAGCCCAGGGCGCTGGGGAGACCCCTATTTATTGGCCAGGCTTGGCCTCCACCCAGGGCCCAAGGACAGCCCACAAGAGGCTCGTGATGCTGGGGAGGGGGTGGGGTGGCCCAGCCCAGCTGCAGCCTTTTCCCCCAGAGGGCTGCTTATGCAACAGGCTCCCAGGGACCGCTGGGCCCTGCCACCCCCTCCGTGAGATGGGGTGCCGCAGCAGCTCTGCAGGGCTGACTCCGGTCCTGGACCTCGGCCACCCCCAGCCTCCTGGTCGGGGCAGGTGCAGGTGCCTTGGTGTGCTTTACCTCGGGGCCTCTGGTCACTTCCCACCTGGGGCCGAGACCACCTTCTCACAAGCTTTACCCACCATTTTTTCTCCAAGCCTGGACACCCAGGCAGGGGACATGAGATCCCCTTGAGAATTTGGTCCCATGAGGCCCAGCAGGCCAGGTGGTAACAGGAAGGTCAGGCCAAAGCAGAGAAAGCTGAGCCCAGGTGGTGGCCTGGAGGGCAGGTGTGCTGGGCGTAGCTTCCTCCTGACCAGCTCTGGGTGCTGGTGGCTCCCTTGGGTGTCCTCGGGAAGGGACAGAGCAGTCCTGAAAGGGACCTCAGCCCTGCAGCTTCTTCTGGCTTCTGGGGACCCACAGGACCCAGGAATGAGGCAGACATAGACCATCCTTCCTCCTGCCCCCGTGGCCCGGGCTCCTACGCCAGGCACAGGCTTATGCATCAGCAATTGGGGGATGCTTGGGGGGTCTCTTGATCTGTCACTGGTGTTGGGGCTGCTGGAGGCTAGAATCTCTGTGGAGAAAGCCTGAGACCCCACTGTACCCCTCCACCCAACTTCCATCAGCCCTACCCAGAGCACTGCCCCCCAGCCTGCCCAAGCCCTGGTCCCACTGGAGAGGGTCTGTCAGGACAGGCAGACTGGGGACCCTGGCCCCAGAACCCACTCTGTCCCAGGAGAATGCTGGGCCCCGGCTTGGCCCAACAGCAGACCTGCGGGTTCTCCAGGCTGGGACAGTGAAGGGCTAAGGATGGGTCTGCTAGAGGGGTGCAGGGGGAAGGCCTGGGGAGTCCTGTGGGTGAGTGAGCACCCCTGCAGGCTGGTCCTGAAGCATGTCAGAGGGTGGGGGCTCTTGGAAGAACACCGTGGCACCCCACAGTCCTCCGTGCAAGACCCGCCTGCAGGTTCAGCCTGCCCAGCCTGGCGGGAGAGCTGCTGCCCCATGTCAGCACGTCAGCCCCCTCCACCGTGCCTACCTGGGCACCGCCCTGCCCAGCCCAGCCACTCCTGTGTGCCCCTTCCAGGCGGACCCTGCCCTGCCCCTTCCTGGAGCCCCTCCTGGCTCGGCGCCATACACAGTGCTGCCCAGGCTGAACTGGCTGGACTGAATCCTCGGGACCCAGTACTGTGGAGCCAGCAGTGGGGTGAGGGGCCAGGGCCCAGGCAGGTTCTCCCCCACACAGCTTCTCCCCCACACAGGAGGAAGCCCCTGCCCCCCCCCAGCTTCTGAGCTGTCCCTCGTGACCCTCCAGCACCCCTTCCCTGCTCAACGGCCTCCCACGGCGCCCCCTCCCCAATGTTTACCCCTCTCCTGGCACTTATCCCAGTGTTCCCATCCCCCAGATCCTGGTCCCCGCCTGGCGTGCAGAGGCTGAGCTCCACCCTGCTTTCCCCTCTTCCTGTCCCGCGCCAAGCCGAGGAGGGGGTTATCTGGGATGCTCCCAGAGTCCAAATCTGCCCCCCACCGCCTCCCACCGTCAGACAGACCACCTCCACCTCACTGGCCCCTGGCCCTCCCTCCCCCCAAGCCTACTGTAGCGCCCCCATTGCCTCGGACGGGGCCTGGCCCAGCCCCCCATGGGGCCAGCAGGAGGGACCTGAACAGGCACGTGAGCGGCAGATGTGGCCACTCGGCTGCCAACGGGAGCCCGGAGGCCGCAGGGCGGCCCCCCGCCGGCTGCCTGGACACCACCAGCTGTGGATTGCAGGGAATGCATCCTCGGGAGGTCACCGAGGCCTCCCTGTCTCTGGGCTACTGGGCCCCCAGAACCAATCCCAGACTCGTTCTGGAGGGGCGCGGTTTCCTCCCCGCCCCCATCCAAGCACTCTTCAAAGGATGTCTAGTAGGGGAGGGGCCGTGGTCTGGCCCCAGAGAAACTGCTGCCTGGCATATTCTGGGGTCTGAGGCCGGCAGAGCGGTGGTGCCCCAGCCTGCGGCGCGAGATATCACGCACCAGCAGCACCCCAGCTTCTGCTCGCTCCTCTCCCAGGCCCGGGTCCACCCCTGCCCGTCTGTGTCCAGAGCCCCTGCCAGTGCTGGACATGGCTGCCCCTGCAGCTCGGTGGCTTGGGGCCAAGCTGGCCACGTCTGGAGGGGCAGAGGGCCTGCTGGGGTGACTAGCAATTCTGCCTTAGGAGGGGGCGTGGGGCTCGGCACCCCCGCACTGTCCTCCCCAGCGGACACCACAGCACCGGGGAGCTAGCCGGGATGAGGCTGCAGAGCTCTATGCTTTTCTGGCTTCCAGAAGCTTCCTGCCCGGCATTCCCCAGCCCGATTGAGGCTTCCAGAAGCTTCCTGCCCGGCATTCCCTGGCCCGACTGAGGGCTGGGCAAGAGGTGTCCAGGCAGGCAGGGGCTTGGCAGGGGCCAGCCCCAGACGGCCTGCGGGCACAGTGTCTACAGGAGGCACCCACAGGGCCCCTGGCCCAGCGGCCCTCAAGCTGGAAGGGTTGTTTTAGGGAAGGAGCTTGCTCTCGGAGGGCGGTGTGTCTTCTCCTGGCTCCCAAGGGGGCTGAGTCGGGTCTCCTGCCTCTGGGTCTGAGCGGCCCAGAGCCACCAGGCTGCTGCTCTGTGCAGAGCTGGGTGGGACACCTCGCAGGGCGTGGCTGGGGGCTCTGTGTCAGAGGCCCCACCTGGACATCTGTCTTCAGTGCCCCAGGAACCCCGGTCACCCCATGCTCTCTCTCCACTAGCCAGGGCCATTTCTTTCTGGACACCATGAGGCGGCCCACGTTCCAGGCCCAGCGGGGTCCTGTCTGGCCGCCCCTATGGGCCAGAAGCACCCTCTGGCCAGGCTGCCCACCCCACAGTGGCCAAGGACCATCAGACCTTGGTCGCCAAGCATTTATTGTTGGTGGGGCGGGTGGACATGGCTGAGCCGGGGGAGGGGACAGGCCAGGCTGGGGTGAGGGTGAGGCCGGGGCTGGGGGCATCCACCTTCCCTGCAGAAGACTGGAGAATCATGCGGGAGGGCCGGGAGCCAGAGAGTCCTGCGGGGTGAGGGCTGAGCAGAGGGGCAGGAGGGATGATGGGCAGGGTGTTGGTGGGCCAAACGCAGCCCCCGGGAGCCCCGCACCTCTGGCAGCCGTGCTCACGGGTCACTCAGGCCTCTGGTCACAGTCCACTGTGGGGACAGTCCTAGTCAGGGAACTTGGCACCTAGGGGCAAGTTCCAAATGCGGGGATTATAACCCTTGCCAGCCTCAGGGGCTAGCTCAGTAGCTGTGGATAAAGGTGTCTCGGGACAGGAGACCCAGGAGAGGAAAGAGAGGCAGAGATGGCCATGCGGGCACTTAAGGCTTAGGAAGGACTGTTGGGGCCACAGGGACTTTTTTATTTTTATTTTTGCAGTACTGGGGATGGAACTCAGGGGCATTCTACCTCCGAGATACAGCACCAGCCCTATTTTTTTCTTTACTTTGAAACAGGGTCTCACTGAATTGTAAAGGGCCTCACTAAGTAGCTGAGGTTGTCCACGAACCTCGGTCCTCCTGTCTCAGCCTCCTGAATGCTGGGATTACAAGCATGTGCCACGCCCGGCTCCAGCCCTATTTTTTATTCTTTTTGTGTGTGTGTGTGTGTGGTACTGGGGTTCCTGGAAGCCCTTCGACCTCCGGGCTACACTCCCAGACCTACCTTTTTTTTTTTTTTGGAAACAGGGTGTCTTAAGCCAGCATGGCTGGCTTCGAACCTGTGCGATCCTCCTGTCTCTGCCTCCCAAGCGTGGGGATTACAAGCGTGCGCCACCACGTCCGGCTTATTCTTTATTTTTGAATCAGGGTCTCAATGAGTTGCCGAGGACCTCACTGAGTAGTAGCTGAGGCTATCCGAGAACCGCCATCCTCCTGTCTCAGCCTCCCAAATGCTGGGATTATAAGCGTGCGCCACCACGCCCGCTCACAGGTACTTTCTAGTCTGGGTCCCTCAGGGTGTCCTGAGGACCCAATGCTCCTGCACACAGGGGCCACCCAGCCTGCGCTCCCACACCTCATGCTTCCGGGGCGTGGGGACCACATCCCCCCCGGCCGGTTGTCTGTGCAGCTCAGC
The DNA here is from genome assembly GCF_963383645.1 of Muscardinus avellanarius. NCBI lineage: Eukaryota > Metazoa > Chordata > Mammalia > Rodentia > Gliridae > Muscardinus > Muscardinus avellanarius. Next base: position 1,069,647 of record NC_137799.1, read on the forward strand.
GGCCCCTCTTGGTCCCACCCCAGCCTCCCAGTACCGGCTTTGGGCAGGAAGATGATGTGACCCCGCGGGACGTCCAGGGTTCCTGTGAACGTGATCAACTTCTCCTTCAGGTCAAACTCCAGTTCCTTCTTCCGCCCTGTACCGAAGTGGAGCTGAGTCCCATCCACCAGCCCCTGCGGGGCCCTGGGGGAGGCCCCTTCCCCTGGGGTCTGCGCCCCGCCGGGCCCTCTGCTGTCCTGCTCCAAGGGGCCTCACCGAGCAGCAGGATGGTTGCCCAGCCCTTCTCTGGGTCCCTGCTCTCTCTATAGATGACCAGGGCGAAGCGTTTATAGTCCGTCTCCACTACGTCCATCTGGTCATTTTTGGACCCCAGCTCTGGGAAAGCAGGGAGCGGTCAGCACCCCTCTAGCACAGCGCCAGCACCTCCCGGGGATACCAGGCGCTTGGGGTGTGGGGCGAGTGGACTCACCTTCCCAGCCTCGAAGGTGGGCCCAGCCTGGCTGGTCCTTGGGAATGGGGGTCCTGGCCGCGTCACAGGGGAGGGCCCTGTGGAGAAGGGCAGCGGCAGACCCAGGCCTCGGTTGGGGGGCGGGTGGGAGGAGGCGCTGGGGTCCTCCTGCGAGGGTCCCCCTCCCACACTCCGCGGGCAGTGACCCCACAAGTCCTTGCTGGACACCTGTAGTTGGCAGGGACCCGCACCCCTGGGCCTTTCCCTGCAGCCTGGCAGCCTTCCGAGGGATAGAAGGCGCCGTTTCCTGCTCTCCTGCCTTGACTCGGTGTCAGACACCAAAGTCTCGGTGCGCACCTCTCTTGCTCACCCTCAGCTGAGCCCAGGTGCATCGCAGAGCCGGGACGCCCTCCAGGAACTCACAGCTAACAACGAGCTCACGCAGTAGACCACAGCCTAAGCCCCGAAACCACGGAGAAGAGCCGGACTCCAGCTCCCAGGGCTCCAGACTCCTTATGAGGTAGGACAGGAGAGAGAAAAGTAACGGGGCCAGGCGTGGGGGTGCACGATTGGAATCCCCCTGTGTGGGAGGCTGAGACAGGAGGATCCGGGTTCTCGGCCAGCCTCAGCTACTTAGTGAGGCCCTTCGCAACTCAAAAAAAAAAAAAAAAAAAAAAAAGACCAAAAAATAGGGTTGGGGTGTAGCTTGGAGGTACAATGCCCCTGGGTTCCATCCCCATTACCAAAAACAAAAAAAAAAAAACAAAAAAAAAAAATTGACGCTAGACTTCTTTTATCCAATTGCCTGGATATATATTGCTCTAATGTTTCCTGAGCCTTTTATTTACTGGACCATTTAAGAATTTAGGTCTAAGGGGAACAGACCCTCAGGGTGAAGGGGAGGGCTGGCGTGGAGTGTTTGCATTTAAAGCTAGTCCTCTTCTCCAGCTGAGGCTGTCCAGGAACCACGATCCTCCTGTCCCAGCCTCCCGAATGCCAGGATTGCAAGCGTGGCCACCACGCCCGGCTCAGCAACAAGGAGCCAGCTCAGCCCCACCCGGAGCCCCTGGAAGAGAGGGCCCTGCGCTCCCCAGGCGAGGCCCCACTCTGCAGGTGGCTGCGATCTTCCTTGGAGTGTGCTCTGAACTTTGCTAAATAGACCTTACTTTGCCTGTGTCTGGCTGGCCGAAGTTCTTTCCCATCATGTTAACGCAAGCCAAGGAGCCCGCGGAGCCCGAGTGAGGAAGGACTCCTCCCTCCCTGGACACTTGCTGGGCTTTCTGTGCCTTCCCACTCCCCGCCCGCCCGCGGAGTGCAGCTGCGAGCAGCTCGTCCTGTCCCAGGCAAAGATGTTTACCCAGGATAAAAGTGAAGTGGGAGTGCTGCCCATCAACTGAAAGTGACGTTTGGCTGCGGGAGGACCAAGCCGCCCTCAAAGTTACAGAGCCCAGGGGCAGAGCGCGTTCCTAAACTCTAGCCCACGCCTGCGAACGGTCCTTTTCTTTCTTTTTTTCATTTGGTACTGGGGATCCAACTCGGCGCATTCTGTCTTGAGCTACATCCTAAGCCCTTAAAAAATAATTTTTTTAGAAACAAGGTCTCACAAAGTTGCAGAGTCTGGCCTTGAAGCTGCGGTCCTTCTGTCTCAGACGCCCAAGTGCCGGGATTACAGGCATGCCCATGAATAAAACTAGCTCCCTGCCTTTGTCTGGGAGCCAGCCCAACACTCTGCTCTCAGAATCCCCGCAGGAGCCGCCCTGAATATCCATGCCAGCCACAAGTTCCCACTCTGCGGCTCACTCAGAGCTGGGGTGTCCCTGACCTCTCTGCCACCAGCCCAGGTCTGACACCTTCCTGGATCTGGCTCTTGGCAGCCCCCCCCCCCAGGCCCTGGGACCCCAGGACACAGCTGGCCTCTCTAGCCAAAGGCCCTGGGATGGAAGAGGCCCACTGGAGCGGGAGCCAGGCACTCCACCCGCAGGGGCGGCCCACCTGCCTGTCGCCATGGCTCCTGAAGCCTCACCTGGGCGGGTCAGATGTGAGGAGGAGCTGGCCGTCCCTGAGTTTGGAGGTGGTCATCCGCGCCCTGAGCCTGGCGCTGTCCCCTCTCTTGAAAGCCTTGCCCGTCAGGCCGAGAATGAACCACTGTCCCTGGAACAGCCAGGCCGGTGACAGTCTGCGCCGGCCCCCCGCCCCCCCACGCACAGCCTGCAGCCAGGACCCGGCCCCACGTGCCGGCGGCAGAGCTGCACCAAAGGCGCTGGCTCTGACCCTGGCCAGAGGTCAGATGGCTTTCCTGAGCCTCAGTTTCCCCACCTGCACAGACGGAGTTGTCCCCCGCTGGCAGTGTTCCCGAGGGCCATAGGAAAGCACACCCACACCCTGTGCTTCCCCTCCCCAGCTGCCAGGACCCCCACCACTCCGGCCTGGGACGGGCAGGCCTGGGAGGACCCGGGATCACCTTGGCCTTGAGGCAGCCCAGCTGGGGGGGGGGGCCTGCATGGAGCTGGGCCCTGCCCCACTCACCTTCCCCTCCAGGTGGGGCTGCAGGCAGATCTTGTGGAAGGACAAGTTGGGGGTCAGGGGTGTCGGGAGCCCCCTGAGCTGCTTGGAGCCCTGGGCCTGGGTCTGCATGGCCCCCAGCAGGATGAGACCCATGCACAAGGGCTCCATTCTGGGTGGAGGAGGTAGGTCCCCGGCGGGCAGGTGGCAGGTGGTGAATTCACCTGCTGGCCCCACCCCAGGACAAGCCGTGCATCTGTCTCCAAATGCAATAAGAGGAAGCCAGTGTTCCTCTGCCTCCTCGCGGGATTGGGCACGGAGGAGGGGTGCAGGAAGGGCGGGGAAGGCCTCCTGAGACTGGTCTTCCCTGCCCTCCCTGGACCCTGGGTCTCAGCCCAAAGCCTACCAAGGACTCCCCAGCCTCGTTTCTGCCTCCAGGCTGAGCCCCTTGGCCGCACGCCTGGCTCTGCAAGCCCCTTTGTTCACCCCCAGAGCTGTTGGCACCCACACTGGCCACCAGCCCAGGACAAAGCTCCCAGCCCAGACCTAGGCAGGGTAATATCAGGAACCCGGGAGGCCACTGTGTGCCCAGCATGCGTGGCTGCCTGCAGCCCTGCCCTCCTGGCCTGCAGGAGCAGCCTCTGCCTCCAGCACGCCCGCCTGGGAGAGAGCCAGTTCCTGGACAGGCAAGGAGGGACAGAGCTGTGCCAGGCTGGCCCAGACCCACCCTGCTCTGCACACAGGTCCAGCGTGGGCCAGGGCCAGTCGCAAGGCCAGCACCCCCTGGTACCCCAATCCCCGTTCGTTGCACACACCCTGGCCCTGGTGGCTGGCTGAGAGCCCCCGAAGACCCTCCCTCTCCCGCCACCCACCAGCTGCCAGGATCCCCACCACTCTGCCCCTGGGGACGGGCGGGCCTGGGGGACCCCTGCTGGCCAGGCTGGGGCTCCAGGAAACACTGACCTGGGGACAGTTGGGTCTCCGCAGCCCAGCTCTCAGAGCCTGGGTACAGGAGGGAGCACCGCTATTCAAGGCCCCTCCCACGATGCTCCGCAGCCCCCCAGCGTGGCCCCTGCGCGGGGAAGGCAGGCGCCCTGCTGGGTGTCTGGAGGCAGCTCTCCCCTGAAGGTCGCTGAGGCCTGCCTGGGTGATATGGCCCCCCAGATCCTTGGACGGTGGCCATGCTGTGGGCTGCCATGCTGGGCCCCTCGCCCCTGGGACAGGAGACCTGGGCTCACACAGGCCGGCGCAGTCGGAGGTGGGAGCGGCTGCGGGGACGTGGTTCGGTGAGGCTAAGCAAGCAGGCTCCATCCTGGGATCTTCCACAAAAAGACCAGCACGTAGGCGGGGTCACTGAGGGTCACACGGACACGCGGTGACCTGCTTACCTCCCAAGTGTAGGCTTAGATAAGGTTTTTACAAATAAATGTTTAATTTTCAAATAGTTTTTGATCTGCAGAGAAAATGAGGGCATGGTCAGAGCGTTCCGGTCTGCCCACACCCAGCTCCCATGGGGACGTCTGCCACAGCGGGCACTTGCCTCCCGCCAGCGCCCGAGCCGGCCCAAGTCTGTATTCTATTTCTTTTTTTTTTTTTAATTTTTTTTATTTTTTGGTGGTACTGGGGTTCCTGGAAGCCCTTCTACCTCCGGGCTACACTCCTAGACCCATTTTTACATTTTATATTTGGAAACAGGGTCTCCTAAGCCAGCGTGCGTGGCTGGCTTCGAACCTGCGCATTCCTCCTGTCTCTGCCTCCCAAGCGCGGGGATTACAAGCGTGCGCCACCACGCCCGGCTTTTTTCTTTTTTTTTACGGTACTGGGGATGGAACTCAGAAGCATTCTACCTCCAAGTTACACCCCAGTCCTATTTTTTCTTTCTTTTCTTTCTTTCTTTTTCTTTCTTTCTTTCTTTCTTTCTTTCTTTCTTTCTTTCTTTCTTTCTTTCTTTCTTTCGTGTGGTACTGGAGGTAGAACCCAGAGGCTTTCTGCCTCCGGGCTATACTCCCAGCCCTATTTTCTATTTTATTTGGAAACAGGGTCTCACTAAGTTGCTGAGAGCCTCACTAAGTAGCTGAGGCTGGCTTCGAACCTGTGTGATCCTCCTGTCTCAGCTTCCCAAGCGTGGGGATTACAAGCATGCGCCACCATGCCCGGCTATTCTTTATTTTGAAACAGGGTCTCACTGAGTTGCCAAGGGCCTCACTAAGTAGCTGAGGCTGTCCGCAAACCATGATCCTCCTGTCTCAGCCTCCCGAATGCTGGGATGACAAGTGTGCGCCAGTACATCCGGCCAAGTATGTATTCTATTCAAGTGTCCAAGGAGGACAGCAGAGGTGACCTGCCCTTAGGAGGACATCGGGGCAGCGTCTGTGTGACCTCACTTGACCTGGAATACCTGGCCAGAGTCCCGCCAGGTCCCTCCCCATGAACTATTTACTTGTTTGTTTACTTATTTACTTATTGGTACTGGGGATTGAACCCAGGGGCATTCTACCTCCAAGCTAAACCTTCAACCCTATTTTTCATTCTTTGTTTCTGAAACAGGGTCTCACTAAGTGGCGGAGGGCCTTACTAAGTAGCTGAGGCTGGCCGCAAACATGAGATTCTCCTGTCTCAGCCTCCCGAGTACGGAATACAAGTGTGTGACACCATGCCTGGTATTATTTTTGACTTTGAATCAGAGTCTCGTTAGATTGTTGAGGCTGGCCTCAACCCTACGGTCCTCGTGTCTTAGCTTCCCTAGTACTGGCATTACGAGTGTATGCCACTGTGCCAGCTAGTCTTTACTTGTTTGTAGCGTTGGGGATGAGTGCAGGGCCTCGGCACGCTGGGTGAGTGCTCTGCCACTGAGCTACATCGTTATTGTCTTTTCTTTTCTTTCTCTTTCTTTCTTTCTTTCTTTCTTTCTTTCTTTCTTTCTTTCTTTCTTTCTTTCTTTCTTTCTTCTTTTTTTCTTTATACTGGGAATTGAACCCAGAGCCATTCTACCTCCAAGCTACACCCCAGCCCTATTTTTCATCCTTTATTTTGCATCCTTTATTTTGAAACAAGGCCTCACTAGGTAGCTGAGGGTGGCCACAAACTCGGATCCTCCTGTCTCTGCCTCCAAGTCCTGGAAGGACAAGTGTGCGGCCACCACGCCTGGCTTTCATTATTGCCTTCTATATCATTATGGTCTGACTCCTTCCACTTGGCACAACTATTCTGAGGCTCCTGGGAGCTGCTGGGAGTGTTTAGCTCCGGCTTCTGGCTGGCTCCCGCACCCTGGGGCAGCGGGTGCTCACCCGCATGGTCGCTGCACATTGGTTTGGTTGCTTGCAGTGTGGGCCTTTCCTGACTAAAGCTGCCAGGGAGGCCCAGCACATGCCTTCGGCCATGAGCTTGCGTTTCTCACGGGAAAATCTGGAGGAACAACGACCATCGGTGATGGGGCTGAGTTTCAGACACCCCGAGCTGTTTCCAGGACTCTGAAGGCAAGCTCTTCCCTGTAGCCGCCATGGTGGAGGTGAGGGCACCCAAGGAGATGCACGTGGGTCCCTGGTCCACCTGAGACGTGGGAGGGGACAGGAGCCCACAGAACCCGGTGACCCCGCCGCCAGGCTACAGCTCAGCCAGGCCCTGCGGTCTGTAGGGATTAGGGTGTCTTTTTTTTTTTTTTTTTTTTTTGTGGGTCTGGGGATGGAACTCAGGGGCATTTGACCTCTGAGCTACACCCCCTGCCTTATTTTTTATTCTTTATTTTGAAACCGGGTCTCACTGAGTTGCAGAGGGCCTCACTAAGTAGCTGAGGCTGTCCGCGAACCGTGATCTTCCAGGTCTCAGCCTCCCGAATGCTGGGATTACAAATGTGTGCCACCACGCCCGGCAAGGGATTAGGGTGTCTGATGGGATTCCACACCCAGAGGGCCCAGCAGGGCTGCCTGGCCCAGGAGGAGGTGCTGCGAGGCGGAAGTGGCAGCCACCCTGGGATTCAGCTGCGCAAGGTGGAGGGGTGACTGCCTCTCAGAGCGGGCTGGGCTGGAGGAGATGGGGCTGGCTCCGCCTCCCTCTGGCTGACCTGGCTGGGCCCGCCACATCCTCAGCCCTGGGTTTCTAGTGTCCCTCGATCCATCCTCAGGCCAGGCAGCTCTCCTTGAACCCCAGGACCCGTAGGGCTGGACGAGGTCGGCCCCGGCTGCCTGCGGCCCTGCAGGGCCCTGGACTGGGCTCTGGGATGTGTATCCTTGGTGAGGTGTGGGGCAGCCCACTGGGGCGTGGTGATGGCACCGCTGCCAAAATGGCCGGAGGGCAGGGGTGTCTGCAGCGGGGCACTGGCCAGCTGCGGACTCCCGGGCTGCGTGCTGACCCTGCCCGCTGTCTCTTGGCCTCGGCTGCTGGGTTGGGAGCACATCCCCTGGCCCCACTGTGGGAGGGTGGCGCCCTCCTCGAGGACTGTTACACAGCACCTTCTGTACCCCCACGTGACGATGTGGCTGGGGTTCAGGCCAGCAGCCCCACCTGGCCCCCACCCAAGCTCCACCCGCCGGCCCCCTGCCCATGTGTGGCCGGTCCCAGGCGCTCCTGAAAGGTGCACATGGGGAGGGTGTAGACGTGGGGAGGTGGCAGGGGCGCCCCACGCCACCCACCGTACCCCAGGGTCAGGAGACACCCTAGGCGGCCGGTGCATAGTCAGACAGCTTCCTGTGGCCTGAGCGAGCAGGACAGAACCGACAGGCCCCAGTCCGCCTCAGGGAAGGGCCCCTGCTGGGGGGTGGATGGCACTGAAAGCCCAGGCCTCAGGGTCGGCCCCTCCCCACCTGCACTCACCTGCCCCAGGGAGGCCCAGTTGGTGATCATGAGGGGCTCCACTCAGATGTGGGCCTGGGAGCTCAGCCTCACGGAGAGCTGCCAGGAAGGAGATGTCCCTGCATCACACTGGGCCGGTGGTAACGTGGCTTCTCCTGCCAGGGCCAGTGGAGCAGACAGAAGGCCCTCAGGGGCCTGGATCCAGCTGTTGAGATCGGCGCCCCGCGCGACAACCAAGGAGGACCCCAAGCCACTCTCTTCATGCCAAAGCAAAGGTTTTATTCTTCCAGCGTGCTGGGGCACAAAGCATGATCCGCAAAGCTGAACAGAGGCTGAGAGCCCCGAGCTTTGGGCGCAGGGGTTTTTATAGGTCTTACAAACAAAGGAATAAAGGTTTGGCAAACATCAGCAACCTTGTGGTTGTTCCAAGAATACAGTGATCCTTCCACCGGATCCAGCTTCAAGCGCGTCTGCATCCCTAGTTTAGTCTCAAGGCTATCTCCGGGTTGTAACTGTCGAGGTCAGCCGCTATGCAGCTGGAGCACAGTTCTCCCTTTGTTAACCACACGTGTGGTGTCAGCACAAGCAGGATACGGGGAGAGAAGTGGGGGAGAAACGGGAAAGATCCTGTCTTGCTGTCTTAGTGTGAACTCCCCTATTTCTTAGTCTGATTTCCCTTTCACAGCCAGCCCTAAGCCCACGCTCCCAGGCCTTCGGTTGTGGGATGTGGGAAGGAAAACAGCCCTCGGTGGTATCTCCTGTCTCCCCAGCCAGGGAGCTGGTGCCACCCACCGCAGAGGTTGGCAAGGAGGGGATTGCACTGGGGTGGGAGCCCAGGGTGCTTACCTTGTCTGTGTGTAGGGAGCCAAGGCGCCACCAGGGGGCGCAGCGAGGACGCTGGGCACCTGGAGATCTAGGCCTGCCCTGATTCCCTGGGTGCTGAGGCTGGGTGGGGCTGGCCAGACCCCAGGGCAAGCCTCCAGGGTGGTTGTCAGGGCCAGGGTCACACCACCACGTGGCCAGCCAGTCTTCCTGAGCCTCAGTTTCCCCTTCTGTGCAGAGGGCCAGAACCGCAGCCCAAGGCTGTGCAGGGCCAAGAGGGAGAAGGGGCCGTTAAGTCGCAGCGCGTGGCCCTGCTCGCTCGCCAGCAGGCCTCACTGGCCACTGCGCAGGAGCTCAGGGTGAGCCCTGCCCCTGAGGACGCTGCGGGCCAGCAGAGAGGGTGGGGAGGCCGAGGGGGAGGGAAGCAGGCTCTGGGCCCTGTGCACGGCCCACCCATGGCACATTCAGGAAGGGCCACACAGCCTAGGCCCTTCTGCAGAAGACACAGCCTCCCTCGCTCCAGCTTTCTAGATCAAATCCAGCAAGACGGCTGAGACTGTGTGTGCATGTGTGTGTGTGGTACTGGAGACTGAACCCAGAGACATTCTACTCCGAGCCATGTCCGCAGCCCTCCTTTTCTCTCTTTTTCTCTATCCTTTGTAAGAGTATTGAGAGGGCCATCCCACTCCCCTTATAAAATTAGGAATATAAGAGGAGTATTGAGAGGGCCATTCCACTCCCCTCGTTTAAAATATTAGGATATAGAAGTAAGTTAAAGTGTCTGGAACTTGTTTGAAACTTGTTTTTCTGTTAAGAATGTTTCCAAAGTGTCTGGAATTTGTTTTTCTGTTAAGATGGCTGCACTTGTTTACTTTGTAAACCTACTGGCTGTATCCCAATGTGAACGCCCCTTCTGGGCCTATAGATGTAAGGTCTGTTTGGGGCTCGAGGTCGAGCTCCGACCACTTGCCTGCTGTCTAAGAGGCTGAACGTTAGCCCGGCCAGAAGGAAGCATTCCTCTGGTAGCTGCTGGACAATTCCTCTGAATGACAGGCTTGTGAAGGAGACTTGACCCTGGCGTGCCAGTAAGAGCTGCAGCACAATAAACTCTGCTTGTGATTTACATCCTTGGTGTGTTCTTCGTTATTTGGGGAAGGGGCGACTCTCGGACCCTAACACCTTATTTCTTTTTTTTTTTTTTTTTTTTTTTTGCAGTACTGGGAATGAAACCCAGGGGCATTCTACCTCCAAGCTACATCCCCCAGCCCTATTTTTTATTCTTTATTTGGAAACAGGGTCTCACTGAGTTACAGAGGGCCTCACTAAGTAATAACTGAGGCTGTCCACGAACCGCGATCCTCCTGTCTCAGCCTCTCAAGTACTGGGATTACAGGCCTATGCCACCACGCCCGGCTTTATTTTTTATTTTGAAACAGGGCTTAATAGGTTGCTGAGTCTCACTACATTGCTGAGACTTTCCTGGAACCTGCGATCCTCTCGTCTCAGCCTCCTAAGTTCTGGGTTTACAGGCGTGCACCTCCACGCCCCGCCATGATGGCTAAGGATCTCTGACCTCTGGGCCCACGACCTCCTCGCCAGCAGACTGCATGGGACGTCCCCGTGCGGCCTCAATCCAGATACAGCCAAACCTGCCACCCTTAAATCGAGCCTCCGCATCCAGGGCACGAGAGCTGAGGAGTTCCTGTGCAAAGGGACGGGACCCCCATCTCGCCGTCCACCCCACACCCATCCATTGTCACCCACGACCAGCCGTCCACCCACCCGTTACGCATCCACACGTCTCTGGCGGAGGCGGCGCCATTCCTGCCGTACGACAGGGTCGCAGCTGGGAAGAGAATTTCGCAGGGCTGGAAGACTCTGGCAAAACCGAAGCCATCACCCCTCTCGATTTTAGTTATAATAATGATAATATTAATGAAATTCGAATGTTGCTTTGAGGATTGATATTTTAAAATAATCTGAAAATTGATGTGAATATGACTGGAAAATGCCCTAAGATTCGTGCTGGGAATACACTAAAAAAATACATGACTATGGGAGAACTTTCAAGAAGCCACATAAAAAAGAGCTCTCTGCTCCTCTGCTTACAACACCTGACTCACTTAAGGTTTTAGCCATGAAAGGAAAAGTTAACTTTAGGCAAATTATACCTACGGTGCAGGGCCCTCCATATGTTGCTTATAAGTTAGGGGGTCGACTGTGGCATCCCCCTCAGGGGGCTAGCGCTAATCAGAGTACTTTTCCCCCTCTGGCCATCCTGCGCTTTCCTGTACGGGAGCGTATGATGAATGGCAAGCGCAGAGCTAACAGTACTGGAAAACGGCTTGATGGCAGGCTCTGCTGTTGCTGCAGAGGGCTGGGCAGCAGGGACCTCCTGGGTGGCTGCTCACTAAAGCACGAGAGTTCCCTTGGTAAAGAACTTAATAGGTATTGTAGAAAATTAGGTGTAGGTATTGTATGTTAGGGAAATAGAGTAAGTTTAGTGGGGGTTTGGTGGTTGGGTTAAAATAAGTTAATAGAATACCTAGTGGCCAAAATAGCAGATAAAATTAGCAGTTAATTTTAGAAGTAGATACGGTAAGTCTAATATTTAATTGCTAAGATAGAGGATAAAATAAGTTCAGTTAAAGTTTATTATGTGTGATGTAGAGTAGTAAGTTTTGTGGGTCAATTCATTACAAATTAGTAAAAAAACAAACAAAAAAAAACCAGGAAAAACAGGTAGCTTCGAGGTGTGCCTGCTACGTGGAATTCAGGTTAATAAAAACTAGATGAAACGCAATGTGCATGTAATGTGGCTTTGAAAAACTAAACGAAAACCAAAGTACACACAATGCGGCTGGCTGTCATCTGTCAGATTCATGCATAAATAGAGCCTATTCCAGGCACAGGCAGAGCTGCCTCCCCTGCTACTAAGCACGGCGTCCCTCATCCTTCAATTCCGCTGACCCTACGCCTCCTTCAAGACCCCTGGACTGGCCGCGGCCGGACCCCGGCACATCTCCTCAACCCATCCACCCAGTCACCCAGTCACCCAGTCGCTATCCACCCACCCATCCATCCACCTATCCACCCACCCATCTATCCATCCGTTACCCATCTTCCATCTACTCACCCATCCCTCCATCCACCCATCTATCCCTCCATTCCTCCACCCACCCACCCATTACCATCCACACATCTCTCACCCATCCTCTCCCACTCAGTCACCCCACAATCCACCTATCCATCTATCCACCCATCCACCTACCCACCCACTCACCATCCATCCATTCATCTATCTGTCCATTTATTTTCCCATCTATCCATCCATCTATCCATCCATCCATCCATCCATCTATCCATCTGTCCGTCCATCTGTCTACCTGCCCATCCATCCACCCATCCAGCCGATCACTCCACAGACAGGTGTGGGCGCCCTGGCTGCAGCCGTGCCACCTCGGGATATGGGGAGGACACGGGGCAGCGAGACGAAGCCGTCCCGAGAGCGTGTGGGGCCAGACGGTAAGCGCCACGCGTGCTGCGTGGAGTCCAGCAGGGCGGCTCTTGGGGCGCATCGCCCTGCCCAGCCCACTCCTGAACCTTCATGGTCCAGCACCATCCGCCCAGTAGGTGGCAGCACGCCACTCCACCACTGGGGTGCGGGGGTCCGCCTTCAGAGGGATGGAGACAGGCCGCCACCCGGCACCGCCTCCCAGTGGCAGGTGCTCCAGGAGGGGAGGCGGGGCGGGGGGCTGTCTCTGGGTGTCCTTTGCTGCTAGCAGGGCTGGAGACGCGGGGCTGCTCCACGCCACACACCCTCTGTAGTTCCCACTGCTGCGGGCTTCGGGCTTCGTGTGTGTGGTGCTGGGGCTCAAACCCAGGGACGCCGTGCCTCCAAGCAACACCCCCAGCCCTATTTTATTGGGTCCTACTGAGTTGCTAAGGACCTCACTGTATTGCCGGGGCTGGCCTGGAACCTTCCTTCCTCTGTCTCAGCCTCCAGAGTGCTGGGATTAAAGGCAGCCCCACCACCCTGGTGCCTCGCGCTTCTGCACGGGCTCGCAGCACCCGGGACCAGGCCTGGGCTTCGGCCGGGTCCCCGCCTGGGTGTCCACGTCGCGGCCTCCTGTCCTGGGCCCTGACTGTACATGGCGGAGTGTCCGGGGCCTGACCTGGCCTCGCCAACCCCATCAGGTCTGGAGCGGGTGGCGGTGTGCTGGTGCGGCTGCCACGAGGGCAGCAGCTTGTCCTTGTGGGGGGCAAGCTCGGAGTGCGCTGGCCGTGCTACCCTGCGAGGTCAGCAGGTCTGTGCGCTCGCCTCTCCCCATGCCAAGGCCGCAGAGGTCACACTGGTGTCAGCAGGCACGGGGCATTTATTCAAGCTGAGAGTGGGGAGCAGAGCAGGTGAGGCCGGGGCTCCGTCCTTCAGCACGGGTGCGGGAGCGACTGGAATGCCTGATCTGAAGGAGGCAGAGGGCGGGATGAGGGAGAGGGACAGAGCAGGCAGGGGCTAGAAGGGGCGGGAGGGGCTGGGCTGGGTGTGCCCCGGGCTGTCACCGGCCAGGTGTCCTTTTGGGGCCCGCGGGTGCCAGGGTCCCCAGACTGTCACAGCCAGGCAGCCTGGCCAGGGAGCACCCCAGTGAGAGGTGGGGCGCACAGCAGGCACACGCACGGCGGTGTGCAGGGGCTGCAGACACGTGTGTGCACCTGTGTGCACACCTGAGGTACATGCCCACCACTGCACAGGTGGAAAGGGCCCCAGCGGCAGCCTCTGGCCCTCAGAGCTCCCACAGCCCAGGGACAGCCCAGGGATTCCCCGGGCAGGGAGGGGTGGCCAGGGTCGGAGCCCGAGGCGGGGCCCGGGACAGGGGTACTGTGGGGGTAGAGGCTGAGGAAGCCGGAGGCCCTCCACCTGGCTCAGACTGAGCTCTGTGGGCAGGCCTGGCCCAGCACCTGTGGTGCCCATCTGACCGCCCACAGGGTGACCAGAGGGCTGGGGCTGGGTCTGGGGACGCGCCGCCTGCACTGGTTACCCATCACCGCTGGGAAGGCCACGTTGTTCATGGTGAGGCCCTGCGCCCAGACCAGGCAGATGAATTTGCTTGCCGCCAAGGGAGGCAGGCTCCAGCTCCTGCCTGTGTGGGCAGCACAGCGCTGAGCCCGGCCTGCGCCGCGGCAGGTGGCAGGCATGCCACGCCCACCCCCGCTCACCGGGCACGCAGGGCTCACCCAGCAGGCTGATCCTGACCACCTCTTGACTGGCTGTGCGTCTGAGGGAGAGCACCAGTGCGAAGCTGCTGTAGTCGCTGTCTACCACCTGCACGTCCTCTTGGTCTGCCTCAGGCCCTGCGGGCGCGGCGGTCAGCACCCTCCCGGCCAGCGCCCCCCTCCCGTGTCACTCACCCTCGGTGTGCACGAGGAAGCGGCCGGCCTGGGGTGTGGGCTCCAGCTCGTAAAACCAAGAGTCACAGTGCTTGCCCCTGTGGGGTTGGACAGAGCTGGCCAGTGCCCTGCCTGGGGCTCAGCCCGGCCAGCAGGCCACCCTCCGGTCCCCAGCAGCCCACCCTGCACATGCCCGCAGCTCTTGTTCAGCTTGGTGTAGGCCCAAAACCACATGGCTGGGCAAAGAGAAGAGAGACATTTTCTGCCCGGCGCCGTGGCACACACCTGTCATCCCAGTACTTGGGAGGCTGAGACAGGAGGATCGCAGGTTTGAGGACAGCCTCAGAACTAGTAAGGCTCTCATCAACCTAGCAAGACCCAACTTCAAAATAAAAGTAAAATAGGCCTGGGGGTGTTGCTCAGAGGTAGAGGTAGTAAACCTCTCCCCTCAAAAAAGAAGACAAAAGGCATTGTCTGGGTGGCAGACTCCCCTTCGGAGCACTGTGGCTGGTGACCCCTCCAGCAAGCCCTGGGCTTGGCGGAGCAGGAGTGACCAGCTGCACGCAGGGCCCAGGGACGGCCCCTGCCCGCCACCCGCTCAGGCCGGAGGAAAGGGGACCACGCTTGAGCCACAACACGCAGGCTGCAGATGGGAAGGGTGTGTGGGCACCTCACCCGGCAGCCAACCAGCAGGCCTCGGCCTGGATGCCGTCTCAGAAGGAGCCCCGGGCTCAAGGAGAACCAGTCAGCTAGGCGTGGGGGCCCACGCTTGTAATCCCAGCACTCGGGAGGCTGAGACCGGAGGATCGCGGTTCGCGGACAGCCTCAGCTACTTATTACTTTATTTAAATAAAGAATGAAAATAGGGCAGGGGATGTAGCTCGGAGGTAGAATGCCCCTAGGTTCCATCCCCAGTACCATTAAATAAATAAATAAATAATAAATGAGTTAATTAAAAATAGGGCTGGGGTGTAGCTCGGAGGTAGAATGCCTGAGTTCCATCTCCAGTACTGCAAAAAAAAAAAAAAAAAAAAAAGGAAAAAAAGAAAAAAGGAAAAGGAGCCAAAGAGAAGGTCAGAGGCTCTTTTAGGCTGGCCTAGATGCTCCTGTTTTTGGGGGAGCTGCCCCGAGGCCGTCAGTGTGGGGCTCCCACACAAGACGCTTTCCAAGAGGTCAGGGTAGAGACGGCGAAATGGAGCAAGGAAGGACCTGGCCCAAGCACGGGGCACGAGCCCCTGGCTCAGCTGTAACTAAACCCGCCACCCTCGGCTGCTGGAGCTGCGATCCAGGCAGGACTTTGGTAACAGCCGGGCCAGGGGGGCTGGTCGTGGCGCCAGAGTCATCGAGCGGCCTGCACGCCCAGCACTGGGCAGAGGCTTCCGGACAGCGCTGCAGCCAGTGCGGCGGGGCCACGAACAGCGCCTGGGACACAGGCCGCAGCCCCGGCTGCTTGGACAACAGGGCGGCAGCTCACCGGAACATGGCGTTGGAAACCACCAAGTGGCCGTTGGTTTTCAGCTCGTAGTTTGTAGAGAAAGGATGTAGCAGCAAGCGGTCCTCCACCTTGATGGCGTTGCTCGCCAGCCCCAGGACAAACCACGCCCCCTGGAACTGCAGGGCGGGTGATCGAAGGGCCGGGCCCACCCGACAGCTCCACAGGCCCGGCGCCGGCCACCTGGCCGTGCCGCGCAGAGGGGGCTCACTGGGCACTAGAGGAGGGAGCCCGGGGGTCTGGCCAGGGTCTTTTCTGTTGGAGCCAGGGTTCCGCCAGAGAGCCCCAGCGCGCAGCTCGGGCTCCGTGGGCCCAGGGCTCCGCTGCCCTCCCTCTCCCCTCCCCGGGAGGCCTCATACCTTCTCACCGTGGAAGCTCTGCAGCTGGGGCTGCACGGGCAGGGGTCTTGGGGTCTGGCCCTGAAGCACTCTCAGCAGCATGAGTGACGGCCACAGGACACACCAAGGGCCCATTCTGGCTGCCACCGTCCCAAGGAAAGGAGCAGAAAGCCCACCCTGGGCCGCGCTTTATGGCCCCGGCAGTGCGCCTCCCACAGGGACTGGCGGAGGGCAGGTGGCAAAGCCTGGGTCCCTGCCAGGAGCCGTGGGGACCTGCTGGGCCCAGCCTGGGCCGCCTCTCCCAAGGGTCCCGCACAGGGAGGGGGGACTGGCCCACCTGCCCCTGCCCCTGCCCTCCCCGAAACAGAACGTCCTGTCCCGCTGGGGAGCATGACCCTCCCAGACGAAGCCACAGAGCTTGGGCTGCCAGCCCTGAGCTAACACTCCATGGGCCCTTGAGGCCCCAGTGTGGGTGGCAGGCGCCGACCAGCCCGGAGGCAGGGGAGCCTGGGATGGGGCGGGACCGCCAGGGCTCAGGTGACCATGGCCAGGCGCCTGGGCAGGACTGGCACTTCCGGCTGCCTGGGCCCCTGGGGTGACAGGCCAGTGGAGTAAACGCCCCAAGCCCACCGCCCACTGCCCACCGCTAGCTGAAGCACCCTGGAGGGGACCACGAGGGCTGCACAGGCCAAAGCTGGGGGTCCTGTGCTGGCCACGGCCTCCCTCCACCCCTCCCCTGCACCCCCATCTTGGGCCCCCTCCGCCCTCCCCTGCACCCCTGTCCTGGACCACCTCCGCCCTCCCCTGGGCCCCGTCCTGGGCCACCTCCCCACCTCCCCCAGGAGCCAGGTGTCGGGCTGCCCTGGCCTCGCTCTCCCTACATGGGCACTGCTGTGCTTTGAGCAGTCTACCCCACACCATGCTGGTCGGGAAGGGAAGAGTCATGGCCGCGGTGCAACCACCCTGGTCCGCAGCCTCTGGCCCTGCTCCCGGCCTGGTCGGCCCTCACCCCTCCCCAGTGCCATCTTAGCCATCCGAGGAGATTTGGGGCCCAGCAAAGTGTGTCCCTAACGCAGGGACAGCTGGCCCTGCCACAAGGCACACCCACCCAGGACACGGGGACGGTCCTGGCCAGCTCCAGCTGCACAAAGCCCCGGCCTGCCGAGGCCAGCGGGCCGTGTCCTCTGCACAGATGGGGTCTCCAGGACCCACGCCCACGCCTGTCACTGGGGCTGCGCGTGCAGGGCAGGGCGCCGCTGGGGCTGCCGCAGCCTCTGCACTCGCTCCCCCTTCGGGAGTGCTGCGGGCTGGGCAGTGTCGGGAGTGCTGCGGGCTGGGCAGTGGACAACCACAGCGTGGCTTCTGGCATGATGGGTGGCGGGTGACCCGCGGGCTAGCCAGGCCGGCACAGGTGTGTTTCCCGTGCCGGGTGGGAGGAGGGTCCCGCAGCTCTGAGCCCACAGCTCTGGGAGGGGCGTCGGAGAGCTGACAGTGGCCTTCCAAGCAGCCAGGACGGGGAGGGCAACCTCCAGACCCCACCCCAGCGCCCCTCCTCCCTCCCCTCTGCCCAGACTGCCCCTACGCCCCCTCCCTCCTCTCAGGCAACCCCTCCCACCAGTTTACCCTTCCAAGCAGTGCTCAGATGCCTGCACCACCGGCGCTGCCCCAGGGACATGGTCCTGGCCCTGAGGCCTCCTGGGGAGGGCAGGGCTGCAGGGCCGGTTCAGGAGTCGTGGGTCCCCAGAGCAGGCCTCCCGCTCACGGGGCCTCCAAGCCCCCACCCCCTCGCAGGTCTCAAGGGTTACTAGACGCCAGTTTCCTAGAGTTCTGTATGTGTGTCTGGTTCTGGATATTGAACCCAATATCCAGGAGGTAGGTGCTCTCTACCTCCAAGCTACGCCGTCAGCCTATTTCATTTTAATTTTGAAACAGGGTCTCTCTAGGTTGATCAGAGTGTCACGCCTTGCTGAGGCTGTCCTCAAAACTGTGATCCTCCTGTCTCAGCCTCCCAAGTACTGGGATGGCAAGCATGTGCACCACACTGAACTTATTTTTCTTTTTTTTTCTTTTTCCGTTTTTGTGGTGCTAGGGCTGGAACCCAGGGGCCTTCTACCTCCGGGCTATACTCCCAGACCTATTTTATATTTTATGTGGAAACAGGGTCTCACTAAGTTGCTGAGAGCCTCACTAAGTAGCTGAGGCTGGCTTCGAACCTGTGTGATCCTCCTGTCTCAGCCTCCCAAGCGCGGGGATTACAAGCGTGCGCCACCACGCCCAGCTGCGCTTAATACTTTTGCAAAAATAAAAATGCGTGTCAGTTCTAGAGCTTGGTATCTTCTGGTCCCAGGGAAAGAGCCTCCAGGTCCTTGCCGAGGAGGCCGAGGCGGGGGGCGCAGCTGTGGACGCCTGGAAGGGTCTCTGGTGCGCTCTGAGCGGGAGCGGGAGCAGCACAGCCTCTCCCAGCCCCTGGCTGTGCTGGGCTGCAGAGGCCAGGAGGGAGGCCCTCCCCTGTAGGGAGCAGTTCCCGGAGCTCTAGTCTGGGGCCTCTGGACCACAGGGGCGCCATCCTCTGGGGCCCTCTCCTCCCCGGCCCCTCACCCCCTTCCCTCCGACCTGTTTACCTGCCCTTCAGCTGCCCAGCTGCCCAGCGACACTCAGGCTCTGTGGCCCAGAGCTCACCCAGGGGTCCTGTGTCCTACCGGGCCCAAGGGAGGGAGGCCCTTGTGGGGACAGGGAGAGCAGGGGCCAGCTCCGGGGTGCTTGCCCACTCTTGCCTCCTGCCTGGCCTTCTGGGCCTGGGTGGGACTTTGGGCCCACCAGATCTGAGGAGGGGCTCCTCCCCTAGGCCCAGAGCCCCACCTCACCCGTAAGCGGCCCATGAACTGGCTGACTTCACCCCAGCTTGGGAACAGACCCCTGCTTGTCTGCTCCACCCGCTGGACAAGCCCGGCCCTGCAGTGTCCCCCTGACAAGGCACCCAGTTACGCAATCCTGCTCCACTGGCTCAGCCCAGAGGCTTGTCCAGGACCTCCCTGCTGGGCTCCCTGACAGCACCCGGCCCCTCCCAGTGGTTGCCCTGCCTCTGGCCACAGGCCCCCCAGCCTCCAGTCCTTCAGCCTCCAGGACAGGTGTTGAGACCTGCTGGCCAGCCTGGGCCCCTTTCTAGGAAGTCCCCTGGGCGTGGCCCCATGGGGGCAGGCCAGACCCTGGGCCCACCCAGGGCAGCCCAGGAGGCCCCAGGGGTAAGGGAAGACTGCCACAGAGCTGGCTCCACTGCAGAAGGGAAACTGAGTTCCAGGGAGAGAGCAGGGCTGCGGGTGCTTCTAGGAGGAGGAGCTGTTCTAGCCTCACTCCTGGGGAGGGGCGTCCTCAAATACCCCGGGGGCGGGGGGCAAGCCACCTCCCCTTCCCACCCCACCAGGGAGGAAGAAACCAGCGGCTGGTCTGAGGTTTAATGAGTAGTCCCAGCCCCACCCGCCCGGGACAGACAAGAGGGACCCGTGGGGCTGCGGGGAGGCCAGGGCAGGGCAGCAGCCTCCTCTGCCAGGGACAAGGTGTCTCCGGTGCGGCTGGAGGTCCGGTGGCCTCACCTCTTCACTTCTAAGGTAGACAGAGACTCAGAAGGGCGGAGGGCCGCACCCTGGCTCCCTGCGGGCCTGCCCGGCACCCACTCACCGTCCAGGATATGGACCTGGTCCGCAGCCTCACAGAAACCTAGGGGCACAGGCAGGGGTCAGGGAGGGTAGGGGTCAGCCAGGAGGGCACCTGCTGAGGCCACTCACCATACGCTGGGAAGAATACGATCTGGTCTTCCGTCAGATTGGCTTCCTTGACCCGTTGCTCAAACACACTCAGGACAGAGTTGCTCACAGGCAGGGAGCGGGCTGTGGGACAGACAGGGCTCCTGGGGTCCCGTGCAGGCAGGCAGGTGCTCGGGGACAGGGTCTCTGTGTGCCCCGTCAGTGGTCTGTCCCTGCCTCCTCCCCACTCCAGGCCTGTGTGCGGGGGCACCTCTCTGGGCCCCTCACCAGGAGGGTCGGAATGAGAGGGAGGGGGGATCTGTGCGCCCATCTGGGCTCGCCCAGCCCCACCAGGATGCCTCCCCAGAGAGCCTGGGCTCCTGAGTGGACACAGGCCACCACGCACCATACAGCTTCACGGACAGCTGCCTGGCTCGCTCCAGGTACAGGACGGCAAAGCCCTGGTAGTCGGTCTCAGCGATGACGACCTGCACAGGCCCCCGGGCCCCTCGGGCTGAGGCAGCGACACAGTAGTGGTCAGCCCGCACCCCCGCCTCCGCCCTGTGCCGCACCCCCACCTCACCTTGGAGCAGGAAGCGGCCGGGGACCCCAGTGTCTTCATAGAGTTGGCGCACCTGCCAGCAGATCCCGTCCCTGGGCGTGGGGTGGGGTGGGGTGAGGAGGCGTGGGGTGCCGAGTGGGGCCACACGGCTGCCCACCAGGACACAGCAGGAGCCAGCCCCGGGGTGGGCTGGGGTCAGCTCGGTTGGGGCGAGGGTGAGGGCCACGCTGGGACTCACAGCTTGCGGAAGGTGCTACCGGCCATGGATGCGCCCTGTGGAGCCATGTGCAGGGCGGTAGCCTCGGCCCGGTGGCCCTGCTCCTGCAGGAAGCGGCAGCCGGATCCCACGCCCACGAGGAGCCAGGTCCCTGCAAACTAGGGCAGGCAAGAGGGGCTGCTGGAGCCCGGGGGTCCAGCGGCCTGGGCCTCCCGCAAAGCCAGGCGAGCTCCTGGGCCCCCGAGATCCTAACCTGCTGAGCACTGAAATCGGGCTGGGGCCGGATGGTGCTGATGGGCGAGGGGGGCCAGGGGGTCTTACGCGCCCTCTGGCCCAGCGAGCTGGCCAGCAGGAGCAGGGTCAAGAGCAGCAGGGCCCTGGGAGTCAGCATGACGCTGACAGGATGGGAGGCCAGGGCGGCGCTGGCCCAGGTCAGAGTCCAGTGTCCAGCCCAGGGCTGCGCGGCCCAGCCAGGAAACTCCCGCAGTCCTCTGCCTCCCCGCCCCGGTCAGGCTCCACCCAGCAGCCTCTGGAGCTCGGCCTGGACAGGAGCCAGGCACCGTGGGGTGCAGAGTCAGGGTTGGCCGCTGGCTTCTTGTCCCCTGACTTCTACTGGTCAGCGCTTGGCCTCTGCACCTCCATTCCCTTTAAACTACCAATAAGCCTGGCATGGCGGCGCGTGCTTGTAACCCCAGTACTTGGGAGGCTGAGACAGGAGGATCGCAGGTTTGCAGCAGCCTTAGTGTTGTGAGCATACAAAATATGTGTCAAAAATGTTGTGAGTATATGAAATATATGTCAGGATACAGGTATAGCGTGGGGACAGGTGGACTGGCCAGAGACGCAAAGAAGATGAGTCAGAAGAAGGATGCAACTGACAGGCCCAAGACAAACGAATGGACACGCTCCCTGCACACATCTGCAGGAGGAGACGACCGGAAGACAAGGTAAGGACGGACACACGAACACACCCCCGGACATACGTCCACAGGATGAAACAGCTGGGGAAACAAGATGGCGGTGGAAGCCATGAGCCTACGTAAGCAGTGACATCAGTTTAGGGTCTAGAAGACCTAGCAAATGGCCAGATCGGTGGCCCTGACCCAACTGTCTAGGTGGCTGAAGTTAGCCCGGCCAGAAGGAAGCATTCCTCTGGCAGCTGCTGGACAGTTAGAAAGGACAGTTGGTCATCCCCGTGGGAGTCCCCGGACGTGGAGCGTCTGCACGTCGACCATGGACGACGGCTGTGACAGCGATCCTGAGCCTCGATTACCCGCGGAGACCCGTCTGCCTCAGGTAACCAGAGCTACCTGGCCAGAGGCTTGGTTAGAGAAGGACAGGAGTGGTATGAGCCTTGTAAAATGAACCAAGTGTTCCTGAAAGACATTCTGTGGCCCGTCCTTCTCACCAGTGCGTCAGTGACACTCATAACACTCAAGAGGGTGGGGCCCTCTGCAACTTGATGAGACCTTGTTTCAAAAGAAAGAATAAAAACTAGGGCTGGGGGTGTAGCTCAGAGGTAGAATGCCCCTGGGCTTCATTCCCAGTACCCACAAACAAACAAACAAATAAACAAACAAACAATCAATCAATAGTCAGTCTCATCCTCAGGCCAGCGGCGGCGAGCGGGGCGGGTATCGAACCTGCGGCCCTGGAGTCGGCTGGCGCCCCGCCCCTCCCGGCCGCCAGGGGCGCTGTGGCGGGCGGGCAGCCGAGCGCGCAGGCGCACTGGGACGCGCTGCCGGCCGCCCGCCCGAGGCGCAGGCGTACGAGAGGCCGGCCGGGCGGCCCGGGCGCTCGCTCGGGCTCCGGGCCATCGATGCCTCGGGGCTCGTGGCGTCGGGCCTGGCGGCTCCACCATAGAGACGCGGGGCGGCGGCCGGAGCGGCGGCGCGGAAGCCGGTCCGCACAGCAGCGGGCCGAGGCGCCGGTGAGTCCCGGCCCGCCCCGCCCGGCCCCCGCCCGCGGGCGGATGAATGGCGGCGCCCGCCCCGCAGCGGCCCCCTCCCGGCCGGGCTCCCGCGGGCCTCTGCCAGGAGGCCGCCCGCCGGAGCCGATGGCCGGCCTTAGGCCGCAAGGGCGAGCTCGGGGGCCACTGGACCAGTGCAGGCAGCTCTGCCCCGCTCGCCGGCCGGCCGGGCACCCCGATGTCCCCCGGGGCCCCGGGCACGGGAGGCCGAGGGCCCCACCTGGAAGCGTGACCTGGGGGTGAGGATGCCTTAGGCCGGGCTGCCTCCTCCACCTCGGGCTGCGCCAGGCCCTGTGGCGCCGCCGTGCCTTCGGTCCCGGGGCCTGCGGTCCAGGCACTTTGCCAGGCCACTGGGTCTGGGCGCTCGCACAGGCTCGGTCCCGGGGCTGGCTGCGGGTGCTGGTGGGCTGGAGGAGTGGCGAGCCCCAGGCCCTTGGCTTCTCTGGGGATGGGGATGGTGTGCAGGGGCTCAGCAGCCACTGGTGCTTTCAGGGCCACCTGGACAGGATGTCACGATGGATGAGGAGGGCTCGCCCCTGCTCCCCGACAGCCTGGTCTACCACATCTTCCTGAGCCTGGGCCCTGCCGACGTGCTGGCTGCCGGGCTGGTGTGCCGCCAGTGGCAGGCGGTGTCCCGGGACGAGTTCCTGTGGCGGGAACAGTTCTACCGCTACTACCAGGTGGCCCGAGACATACCCCGGCACCCAGGTCAGCAGCGCACGGCTCCGGGCCCGCCCCCGCTGTGTCCCCAGCCATATCCCGAAGCCAGGGTACGGGACCCCTGCTGCCCAGCCTGGAGGGGCCCTGTTTGAGGCCAAGAGTGTCCACTTCACGCGTAGGGCACACCCCCAGCTGAGGCCTGACTTGGGACGGCAGGCAGCAGGGACCGTGGTCTCAGCCAGGCCTGGCCTGTGGGGAGGGGGGCATTCAGCCAGGTGATGTCTCCTGTGCGCAGCGGCCACATCCTGGTATGAGGAGTTCCGGCGGCTCTACGACATGGTGCCCTGCGTGGAGGTGCAGACGCTGAAGGAGCACACGGACCAGGTCCTGCACCTCAGCTTCTCCCACTCGGGCTACCAGTTTGCCTCCTGCTCCAAGGACTGTACCGTGAAGGTGAGGATGCCCCGGGTGGAAGGGCAGAGATGAGGCTGCAGTCTCCTATCCAGCAGAGAGCCAGTGTAAAGAGGCGCGCGTGTGTGTAACTGGGGATGGAACCCAGGGGCGTTCTACCTCTGAGCTGTACCCCCCAGCTGTACTCACTTTGTTTTGAGACAGGGTTTCACTAAGTTGTAGAGGACCTAAGCAGCTGAAGCTGGCCGCGAACCTGCAATCCTCCTGTCTCAGCTTCTCAAATGCCGGGATTACAAGTGTGCATCACCACGTGTAGCTGGAAAGGGGCATTTCAGCTGGGACCTAGAGCCCCAGCCTGGGCCACCCAGGACCCAGAGCTAGGGAGGGGCACCCTAAGTGCCCATGGAGAGAAGGGGTCCCAGGCAGGACCTTCTGCTCCAGGGCAGGCAGGGAGGGTGGGCGAGGGGCTGGAGGCAGGCTTTGTCCGTGGCCCCCCTGGGGGGCTCAGTGGAGGCCCAGGGCTTACCTCTGTGGTGCCTGGCCAGTCAGCCACCCACCGCCCTGCAGATCTGGAGCAACGACCTGCCCATCTCCCTGCTGCACAGCGCGGACATGCGGCCCTACAACTGGAGCTACACCCAGTTCTCCCAGTTCAACCAGGACGACACTCTGCTGCTGGCCTCCGGCGTGTTCCTGGGGCCACACAACTCCTCCTCGGGTGAGATCGCAGTCATCAGCCTAGGTGAGCGTGGGGCCTGGGCGGGGCCGCCCTCTCCCTGCCAGCAGCCTGCCCAGCCCCGGCCTCCCCGCAGACTCCTTCGCCCTGCTGTCCCGCGTGCGCAACAAGCCCTACGACGTGTTTGGCTGCTGGCTCACGGAGACCAGCCTCATCTCGGGGAACCTGCACCGCATTGGGGACATCACCTCCTGCTCCGTGCTGTGGCTCAACAACGCCTTCCAGGTACCGAGAGTGGGGTGGGATGGGGCAGGGCACCCAGGCCCACGCCCACCTGCTGAACTCGCCCAGGATGTGGAGTCGGAGAACGTCAATGTGGTGAAGCGGCTCTTCAAGATCCAGAACCTGAACGCCAGCACCATCCGCACCGTGATGGTGGCTGACTGCAGCCGCTTCGACACCCCGGACCTGCTGCTGGACGCAGGCGGCCAGGCCGCACCCCCCCGCCGCGTCTTTGACCTGGGTGGCGCCCCCGAGGACGAGGCCACCTGTGCAGCTCTGCACGGTAGTGGCCGTGTCAGGGAGGGCCTGCGGCGCACAGTGGACAGCGTGCTGGGCGGGTGTGCGCCGCTGTCGGAGCGCGCACTGGAGACCAGGGTGGCCGAGCTACTGGCCCAGGGCCGCACCAAGCCCCCCGACCGCAGTGCTGCGGATTCCCGGAACAAGTACCTCATCTTCACCACCGGCTGCCTCACCTACTCGCCACATCAGATCGGTAACAGCAGTGCAGGGCCGCGACACCCGCCGGCCTCCTCTGGGGCCCAGCCCTGGCCCAGCTGTGGGCACCTGGTCCTGTGGGGTGGGGGCCTCCTGTGGTCAGAGCCCATGGAGCACCTGGGTGCCCGGGGGCGGGTGCCATGGAGATCACTCCCTGCAGGCTGCGGGCAGGGCGCTCACGCTGGCTTCTCCCCAGGCATCAAGCAGATCCTGCCGCACCAGATGACGACGGCGGGGCCCGTGCTGGGCGAGGGCAGGGGCTCGGACGCCTTCTTTGATGCGCTGGACCACGTCATTGACGTGCACGGCCACATCATCGGCATGGGGCTGTCCCCTGACAACAGGTGGGCCCCAGCGGTGTCATGGGAGGGGCCTGCAGGTGCCACGGCTGGCAGCCTGCCGCAATGCAGTCCCGCCCCGTGCTCAGGTACCTGTACGTGAACAGCCGTGCCTGGCCCCCTGGCTCGGTGGTGGCGGACCCCATGCAGCCCCCGCCCATTGCGGAGGAGATCGACCTGCTGGTGTTTGACCTCAAGACCATGCGGGAGGCGAAGCGGGTCCTCCGAGCCCATCGCGCCTACACGCCCAATGACGAGTGCTTCTTCATCTTCCTGGACGTCAGCAGGGACTTTGTGGCCAGGTGCGGCCGGGGTCCGCGGGCGGGCGGGCGGGTGGGCTGTGGTCCAGGACCTGGGCTCATCGCACCCTCTGCAGCGGGGCTGAGGACCGACACGGCTACATCTGGGACCGCCACTACAACATCTGCCTGGCCAAGCTGCGGCATGAGGACGTGGTCAACTCGGTGGCCTTCAGCCCCCAGGAGCAGGAGCTCCTGCTGACCGCCAGCGACGACGCCACCATCAAGGCCTGGCGCTCGCCTCGCACTGTGCGCATCCTGCAGGCCCCGCGCCCGCGCCCGCGCCCGTTCTTCTCCTGGTTCGCCAGCCACAGGCGCTGAGGACCTGGTGACTGGGGCGCTGGCCTCCAGCGAGGAGGCCTCGTGTGCTTCCTGAGCAGGCAGATGCCCGCAGCAGCAACGCCTTAGGAGGGGAGCCTGACCCCGACACGCTCGCTCACGCACCCTGCTCAGCGGCCATGGCTTGGCGGCCACTCAGCCTCTTGGTCAGTTTGGGGTGTGCAGGACTCAAGAGGCACCACTCGCTCATTTTCCTCCCTGGCGGGAGGCTCACATCACCCCGCACCCTCAGGTCCCACGGCCGTGGGTAGCACCCACTGGGAGGCGGGTGGTGGGTCCACGGGGACCATGTGTCCTGCAAGTGCACTCACCACCTGTCCCAGCCCAGAATAAAGAGCTGACAGTAGTGCCTGGTGCCCAGTGTGTCTGCAGGGAGGGGACTGGGCCTGACGCCCAGGGTGACTGCAGGGAGGGCCCGGGCCTGGTGATAACTCCCTCAGCTCCTCTGACAAGCAACAGGCAGCAGGAGACCAAGCTGGCAGTGCCAGCCTGATAGACGCCTGCACGTGCTGGCCACGTTGACAGTCGCAGGAGACAGCCACGTGGCCCAGGCTGGTGCCAAGGAGGCCGCGATGGTGCAGGCACAGGCACTCTGAGGGGCACCCTGGCTGCGGGACAGTGAGGGAGGCAGGGAAGATGGCTGAGGCATAGGGAGCTCACCCTGCTTTGAGGTTCCTGGGTGATGGTGGGTCAGGGAAGGCTCGAGGTCTCAGGCTGCAGTAGTGGGCCTCCAGTAGTGGCTCCGGCATGGGCAGTGGCTGGACAAGCGGTCAGCCTCACTGGGAGCTGTGTTGAGCCGCTGTGGGCCCCGCACTGGAGAGAAGCAGCCCGAGTGTTCGCACGAGGCCGGTGTCCTTGCAGGCTGCAGCAGTGAGCAGAGGTGGCTGGGCCCGCTGCGTCTTAGCCAGGCTCCAGGCACAGGCGGGGTCAGGGAAGGGCAGAGAGGAGGGAAGAAAGCAGGCCACACAGCCCCGCGGGGCCTCAAAGCGGCTCCCCAGCCCACGCCACGGAGCTCCACCCAGGATGAGCCTGGGACTAGGAATCCGGGCCCACAGGCGGCTTCTCGCCAGGTTCGGCCAGTGCAGATCAGCTCCAGAGGTTGCAAAACTCCCTGAGGATTTCCTAAGGACTTCCACAGCCTGACCTCAAGTGGGAAGGCAGAGCAGCGGCCACGCGTGCCCGTATCGGCACGTTGCTTGGTATCCGTTTCCAAGGCAGTTTTCCAATAGCCGCACAATACCACGCGTCCAGACGGCCGCCACCGGGCCCAGGTGGGGAGGTGGCAGCTGAGGACACGGAGGCGGCTGGGCGAGGAGCCGCGCGCTGGGAGGCCGAGACAGGACGACTGCGGGTTCTCAGCCAGCCTCAGCTACTGAGTGAGGCTCTCAGCAACTTAGCAAGACCCTGTTTCAAAATAAAAATAAAATAGGGCAGGGGGTGTAGCTTGGAGGTCAAATGCCTCTGGGTTCCATCCCCAGACCCGCAATAAATAAATAAATAAATAAATAAAAACTAAAAATAGGGCTGAGGGTGTAGATTGGAGGTAGAATGGCCCTGGGCTCAATCCCTAGTGCCACAAAAGAAACATCCACACCAAACAACATTCTTATTGTTGCTTTTGTTTTTTTATTTTTTTTTCAAGCACTAGGGATGGGACCTAGGGGCATTCTACCTCTGAGCTATACCTTTTTTTATATATTATTTATTTTGAAAAAGGGTCTCACTGAGTTGCAAAGGGCCTAAGTAGCTGAGGCAGACCACGAACCTGCGATCCTCCTGTCTCAGCCTCCCAAACGCTGAGATTACAAGTATGCGCCACCACGCTCGGCTCTATTTGGTTTTTTGTTTGTTTATTTTAGTTTTTTAACCAGGCCCTTGCTAAGTTCTGGAGGCCCTTGCTTAATTGTTGAGGTTGGCTGGCCACAAACCTGCGATCCTCTTGTCTCAGCCTCCTAAGTACCAGGCAGGTGTATGCCAGCATGCCCAGTTGGTACTGGGGTTAACCCCAGGCAAAGGTTCAACTGTGAGCTACGACCTCAGTCCTTTTTTCTTTTCCCCCCTGAACTTTGAAAGAAGGCCTTGCTAAGTTGCGGCCTACTGTCATCAAATCTGTGGTCCTTCTGTCTCTGCCTCCCAAGCACTGGGGTCATAGGCTGCACCCGGCTCCTGACGACTTGAATAAGCAAAATGTATTGAGTGTGTCTCGACTTGGCCGCTGGTGGACCTGACCGCACTGACGGCGCCCGGCTGGAGAAGCACGTCAGGGCCTCAGGCCTGTGGACACTGGCCAGAGAGCGAACGTTCGCGTCGCCAGCAGAAGCTCAAGAGGAGGAGGGTGATTTCTAGAACGCCAGCTAGCGCCAAGTGCAGCTGCACACGACTGCGACCCTGGGACTTGGAGGCTGAGGCAGGACGATCTCAGGTTCGAGGACAAGCTCAGCAATTTAACGAGACTCAGCCACCTAGTGAAAACCTGTTTCCAAGCAAAAAAACAAAGAACTAGCAGTGTATCTCAGAGGCAGGATGTCCCCGGGCTCAATCCCCAGTAACAACAACAAAAATAATCTAGGGAAAAACTTCCAAATGTGGTTAAGGTACACACCTGCAGATCGAATCACCAACCAAACCTAGAACAGAATAATCCCGAAGAAATCCACACCAGGAGACACAACCGCAATGCTAAAAACCAGACAAGAAAACATCCCCATGTGCCCCGGGAAACGCCAGCCTAAATGAGCACCTTGCAGGGCCGTGGAGCCGCAGGAAGAGCGCCGCTCCAAAGTCCAGGGATGGGGACCGCCAGCCTGGAGTTCTGTTTCGAGCGAAAATGTCTTTCATGAATAAAGGTGAAATAAATTGTTAGATGAAAAAAAAAAAAAGAAGTAGAAGGCCAGACTTGGTGGCACACACTCGTGGCGCACGCCTGTAATCCTAGCATTTGGGAGGCTGAGACGAGGATCGCGGTTCACGGCCTCAGCTGCTTAGTGAGGTCCATTGCAACTCAGTGAGACCCTGTTTCAAAATAAAGAATAAAAGCTGGGCGTGGTGGCGCATGCCTGTAATCCCCACGCTTAGGAGGCTGAGACAGGAGGATTGCACAGGTTCGAAGCCAGCCTCAGCTACTTAGTGAGGCTTTCGGCAATTTAGATCCTGTTTCCAAATAAAATATAAAAAAGGGCTGGGAGTATAGCCTGGAGGTAGAAAGCCCCTGGGTTCCACCCCTAGTATCACAAAAAAAAAAAAAAAAAAAAATTGGAGTGGGGCATGGTGGCGCACACTTGTCATCCCAGCATATGGGAGGCTGAGACCGGAGGATCACGGTTCATGGACAGCCACAGCTACTTAGTGAGGCCCTCCGCAACTCAGTGAGATCTGGTTTCAAAATAAAGAATAAAACATAGGGCTGGGGGTGTAGCTTGGAAGCACAATGTGGGTTCAATCCCCAGTACCATAAAAAAATAGAGCTGGGGGTGTAGCTCAGAGGTAGAACACTCCTGGGTTCGATCCCCAGCACCACCAAAAAAAAGACGCCAGCTACTGAACACAACTGGTGTGTGTAGAACATTCCACTCAAAAACAGAACACACATGCTTCCTAAGTGCAAACGGTACGTCCACCACGAGACCAGAGTGTGGGGCCAAAGAAAAGCTCAGCGTTTTCAATCCTTTCCCATGAAACCCACACAGCTGCTTCTGTTTCTATAGTCCTGGGATGGAGACTGGGATGCTCTCCCGCTGGGCCGTGCCCAGCCCTTTTTATTTTGAAACGGTCTAAGTCACCGAAGCTGGCCTCAGACCGTGACCCTCCCGTCTCGGCCTCCAAGTACTGGGCTCAGACGTTCTGTCAAGCTCAGCTTCAGCACTATTTCTCAGTTCAGTTTTTATTATTATTATTATTATTATTTTTTTTTTTTTGCAGTACTGGGGATGGAACCCAGGGGCATTCTACCTCCAAGCTACACTTCCAGCCCTATGTTTTTATTCTTTATTTTGAAACAGGGTCTCAGTGAGTTGCAGAGGGCCTAAGTAGCTGAGGCTGTCGTGAACCGTGATCCTCCCGTCTCAGCCTCCTGAATGCTGGGAGTACAAGTATGTGCCACCACGCTCAGCTCTTAGTTCAGTTTTTAAACAAAACACCATCAATTGAGGGCCCATAAACAACAGAAACTTTTCTTGCAGTTCTGGGGCTAGAAGTCGGATCAAGGTGCTACAGACTCCCATGTCTTGAGGAGGGCCACTTCCAGGGCCGTAAAGGGCCATCTTGCCAGGCATGGCGGTGCACACCTGTAATCCAGGACTTGGTTGGCTGACAGGAGGATCTCGGGCTCAAGGGCAGCCTCAGAGTCATGAGGCTCTCGTCTGTCTGGGGAATGTGGCTTGGAGGTGGAATGCCTCTGAGTTCAATCCCAGTGCCACACACAAGGCCTGCCGTGACTGCACGCGCAGTGGAGGCAGGACCCCGCCTTCAACACTATCACACTGCGGAGTGGACCGAGGGACAGACCCCGCCCGGGTCCGCCTCGCTGCCGTGACACATTGCTTGAGACTAATTCCTAAGGAACAGAAACTTATCTGCTCCCAGTTGTGGGGGCCAGAAGTCCAAGTCAAGGCCAGCGTCTGAGGAGGGCGCCGCAGTGTCATCCCTGTGGAAGGCAGGTCAGAGAAGGGAGGGAGGGAGGGAGGAGGTACAGGGAGGACTCGCCCTTACACAACAGCACTCACCCCACCAAGACGAAAGGAGTGGCAGCCCCAGCCATTCACTGGACAAATCTACGAAGTCCCAACACTGAAGCTGGGCCTGGTAGCACACACTTGTAATCCCAGTACTTGGGAGGCTGAGATAGGAGGATCACGGATTAAAGGCCAGCCTCAGCAACTGAGCAAGGCCCTCAGCAACCTAGTGAGACCCTGTTTCAAAATAAAGAACAAAAAATAGGGCTGGGGATGCAGCTTGGAGGCAGAATGCCCCTGGGTTCAATCCTCAGTACCCTAAGAAAAATAAAAACTAAAAACACAATGATGGACCCACATACCCAGAAAGATAAAATGCAAAATATTCAACATTACCAAACGCAGTCCAGCAAAGTATAAAATGAACAGTACATCGTGACCAAGTGGGGTTCATTCCAGGAATGAAAGGCTGCTTCCACTTTGGAGACCATGTTAACAATGCAGGAGCCAGGCCACGTGGGCACACCTCCAACAGTCTAGACGCCTGGCACTGCACCTGCAATTCCAGCACCTGGGAGGCCGAGACAGGAGGAGCTCAGGTTCAAGGCTAGCCTCCACGACCTAGTGAGAGCCCGGGCGGGGTGGAGCTCAGAGTGTAGAGTTCTGGGTTCAACCTCCAGTACACCAAAAATAAATGTAACAATAAAATAAGATAAAGGAGCTGGGGGTGGAGCAGAGGCAGAAGCCCCATGGATTCCACCCTCAGTTTCACGAAATAAAAAAGCAAAAACCTCTTGGCAAAGAGAAGGTTTTGAACCTCTTGGTTCAAAGAGAAGGGAGTCTGTCCAACCTGGTGAGCGCGTCACCACAGCCCTCCGGCGGCCCGCACAGCGAGGCGGCGGCCTGGGCGGCCAGCGCCTGCCGAGCTCCTCCAGAACAGGGCGAGCAGACGGGAGAGGAAGGCCTGAACCGCCCTCTCCGCAGCTGACAGGCCTGCGAGCCGCGACCCCGACTCTACAGAACACTCGGCCACCCGGAGCGCCCCGGGACGCACGCCAAGCACGCTGGCCCAGGGCCCAGGACGCCGAGGCCAACCGGACCCCACCCGAGAGCTCGGGGCTCAGGAGAGGCCGCGCCCAAGGCCCAGGACGCCAGCCCCCGAACCTCACCCCGCCGACTCCTGATTAGGATGTGGCTGGCGTTGGCCCGTGGTCCTCACGTCTCAGCCCTGAGCAGGGCTCACATGTGTACGTCCCTGTGTAGCCCACACGGCCCAACTTAAACATAAGCAAAATATAGGAATGATATGTCACCAGAGATCCGTATCACTAGACATTTGGAAAAGCAAATTAAAAGCATGGTAAGGAAAGCCGGGCGCGGTGGGCACGCTTGTCATCCCAGCATTCGGGAGGCGGAGACCAGAGGATCGCGGTTCGTGGACAGCCTCAGCTACTCAGTGAGGCCCTCTGCAACTCAGTGAGACCCGGTTTCAAAATAAAGAATAAGAAATAGGGTAGAGGGTATAGCCCGGAGGTTGAATGCCCCTGGGTTCCATCCCCAGACATGCAAAACAAAACAAAAAACAAAAAAACAAGCATGGTAAGGGGGCACATGCCTGAAATCCCTGTACTTGGGCGGCTGAGACAGGATTGCAGGTTTGAGGCCAGTTTAGCAGTGTAGCAAGACTCCCAGCATGCTACCCAGCAAGACCTTACTTCAAAACAAATTTTTTTTTTTTTGCAATACTAGAGTTGGAACCCAGACACATTCTACCTCCAGTGACATCCCCAGCACTATTTTTTTATTCTTTATTTTGATACAGAGTCTCACTGAGTTACAAAGGGCCTCACTAAGTAGCTGAGGCTTCGAACCTGCACAGTCCTCCTGTCTCAGCCTCCCAAATGCTGAGATTACAAGTGTGCGCCACCACCGCTTGTCATCCCCGCGCTTGGGAGGCGGAGACAGGAGGATCGCGCAGGTTCGAAGCCAGCCGTGCGCGTGCCTTAGGAGACCCTGTTTCCAAATAAAAATATAAAATAAGTCTGGGAGTGTAGCCCGGAGGTAGAGGGCTTCCAGGTACCCCAGTACCACCAAAAAAAAAAAGTATGCGCCACCACACCTGGCCTAACAAAACATTTTTTAAAGGGCTGGGGTGTAGCTCAGAGGTAGAATACCCCTGCATTCAATTCCCAGTAAAACCACACACACACACACACACACACACACACACACACACACACGACACATGACAAAACACCGCTGCACACTAATACCACAACCATAACCAGCACACTGACAACAGCAAGTGCCCCGTGGCACAGGCAGGACGTGCTCGCTGGGCTCTGCCAGGCTGCAGACCTTCACAAAGGGGCCTGGCAGTTTCTTATGAACTGAAGACGCCTTTGCCTCGCCGGGTGGGGTGATACGCCACTACGGCGCAGCTGAGGCAGGAGGACCACGAGCTCACAAGGCGGGGACCACCTTGGGGAACAGTGAGACACTGTCTCAAAGTAAAGAAATTAATCAATAGAATAAAAACGAGGTATTTGCCGTGCGGCCTGTGTCTACCCTGATGAAACAAGACCCGCTTGGTAACAGTTTGCACACAAACGCTGTTGGTACGGGGAATCGACTCGGGCATTCGGCTTCCGAGATACACTGACAGACCTTTTCATGTTTTGCTTTGAAACATGGTTTCCCTAGTTGCTGAGTCTTGCTTTGTTGCTGAGGGCTGGTCTCAGACCTGCGATCCTGCACAGCAGCTCGGCTCCTAACGGCAGCGGCCTGAGAACCACCCAAATAGGCTTCCCCAGGTGAGCAGACCACCTCTGGCCTTCCACGCGGCAGACACCGCAGTGGCGCCCTGTGGCGGGCGGCCTCAAGAGTCGCAGAGGCGTGCTGCCGAGGAGGACCTGCCTGCGGGACTCCTCACAGGCCGAGGGGGAGTGCGCGGCCTGAGGAGAGCGGCCGCTACCCGCCATCCCAAGTGCAGGTACAGGACTGCCTGCGCTGGGGATCTGCACAGCTGCACCAAACTACTAAGTGAAATGATGAGGATAATAATAAATAAAACCACTAGGACAAAGGCGCGTTTTATTTGTAAATAGAACCACAGGTCACGACAAAAAGTCCTGGTAATCCCAGGGACTCAGGAGGCTGAGGCAGGAGGATGGCAAGTTCAAGGCCAGCCTGGGCAATTTAACAAGACCCTATTTTAAAATGAGAAAAGGCCGCGTGGTAGCGCACGCTTGTAATCCCAGCACTTGGGAGGCGGAGACAGGAGGATCGCTCAGGTTCAAAGTCAGTCCCACTGGCTTAAGAGATCCTGTTTCCAAATAAAAATATAAAAATAGGTCTGGGAGTGTAGCCTGGAGCTAGAAGGGCTTCCAGGAACCCCAGTACCACAAAAAAAAAAAAAAAAAAAAGAAAGAAAGAAAAGAAAAAAAGAAAAAAAAAATAAAGGAAAGACCTGGGGATGTAGCTCAGTGGTAGAGCATCCCTGGGTTTGATCCCCAGTATCATGGAAAGAAAGAGCCAGGCGTGGGGGCGCACACTTGTAATCTCACCCAGCACTTGGGAGGCTGGGACAGGAGGATCGCGCAGGTTCGAAGCCAGCCTCAGCTACCTAGTGAGGCTCTCGGCAACTTAGTGAGACCCTGTTTCCAAATGAAGTATAAAGCAGGTCTGGGAGTATAGCCCGGAGGTAGAAAGCCTCTGGGTTCCACCCCAGTACAACAAAAGAAAGAAAGAAAGGAAGAAGGAAAGAAAAGAAAGAAAGAAAGAAAGAAAGAAAGAAAGAAAGAAAGAAAGGAAAGAAAGAACAGAGGACAAGTGGGAGATGTGGGGGCAAGGGATCCAGGTGACAGAAGCCACAGCTTCAAGGCGCTAAGAAAAGCCAGGCACAATGGCACTTGCCTGTCATCCCAGCACTTGGGAGGCGGAGACAGGAGGATTGCAGGTTAAAGACCAGCTTTAGCGACTCAACGAGACCTTCACCACTTAGCAGGACCCTGTTTCAAAATTTAACAAAAACTTGGTTTTGGTAGTACTGGGGTTCCTGGAAGCCCTTCTAGCTCCGGGCTACACTCCCAGACCTATTTTTTATTTTCATATGGAAACAGGGTCTCTTAAGCCAGCGCGGCTGGCTTAGAACCTGCGCGATCCTCCTGTCCCCGGCTCCCAAGTGCAGAGATTACAAGGTGATGGCCTCCATGCCTGGCACAGGCCAGCTGTGCATCCTGCCCCGGAGCTGCACCCCCAGCCCTTCCATCTCCTTTTGGTTGTGAGATGGCGCAGGGGGTGACCCAGGGTCTCATGCGTGATAGACAGTGTGACCACCGAGCTATGCCCCGGTCCCCCTCTTTTTGTGACACTGGGGATAGAACCTGAGGACAGTCTACCTCTGAGCTACCCCTTGGCCCTATTTTGTGCTTTTATTTTGAAACACAGATGAAGTCGTTGAAGTCTCACTAAGCTGGCTGTGAATCTGCCATCTTCCCACCTCAGCCTCCCAAGTCCTGGGATTTTAGGTTCCTTTCCTTCCCAACCTTTTTTTTTTTTTTTTTTTTGGTGGTACTGGGGATGGAACCCAAGGGCCTTCTACCTTTGAGCTACACTCCCAGACCTATTATATATTTTATTTGGAAACAGGGTCTCTTAAGCCAGCTGAGGCTGGCTTCGAACCTGTGCAATCCTCCTGTCTCAGCCTCCCAAGCACGGGGATTACAAATGTGTGCCACGCCCGGCTTCCCAGCCTTTTTGAGACAGGTCTTGCTAAGTTTCCGAGGCTGACCTCCAACTTGCAATCCTCCTGCCCCAGCCTCCCAAGTAGCTGGCATCGCAGGCACGCACCACCCACCCAGCTTCCAACCCCTTTTAAGGCAAAGTAAACAGGACCAGCAATCCATCAGCTTTATCCTAAATTCTAACTACAGATACAAACATCATAAATAAATCCCCAGATACAGACACCTACTATATTAAAAGTACAACTTTAAAGCAGATATCCACTGATCATACCTAAATTTTAAATATCTGTATACCAACCACACACAGTTCAAGCCAAGGACTCACACCCAGGAAGACAAGGCTCTCCCAGCAACCAGGCAGAGGCAGCCTGACATCCCAGCAGAGGAGTGGGCAGGGACCCGAGCCGGCAGTCCCACGGGGGAGGCCCCTCGTGAGCTACGCCCAGAGGTGCCGAGCCCCCGCCTCACTGGGCAAGGCGGAAGACCTCATCACGGCCAGCACCGAGCCTGGCGAGGGCTGACGGTGCGAGCCGCTCACAGGACGGAGGCCAGGGACCTGCCCTGTGTTGCCAAGGCACCGACGCCGCCTCCACGCAGTTGCGGGTCCCAGGACTGCCCACTCTCCCCCCAGGTCTCGACCTTGGCTGGGTCAAGACAGACACAGGTCTCAGGAGGAGACAGCGCCACGGGACAGTGAGCGTCTAACAACTCAGCACGATTTCTGTACCTTTTAAAAGCACAATGCTGTTGTCTGTGGATACAGAAATGCTTAAGCACAGTTTAGACACCAGCGAGCACAGGAGAGCAGCCACCCATGAGAAGCTCGTGGAGCGTGGGCACGAGGGCTGGTGGCTGGGCTGCCCCCGGCAGGTGGCCAGCCGCGGCGTCTGTCCTCACTGCCTTTCTACTGTGTGGCTTCTTAAAACTCCAGGCACAAAGGGGGAAGGTCAGGTTCCCTCCCACTAACTGATAAAAACGCCAGTGTGCCTGGGGGTGTGGCTCTGCCCGGGCCCCTGCATCCACGCCCCTGCAACCGCTCAGTCCAGAAACCACCAGACCAGGAGCCTGGGGAGTCTGCAGGGCACACAGAACAGAGATGGCAGTCAGAGAAGCCATGGAGGGAGCGGGCAGGCGGCTCTAGAGGGTTGTCAGTGCCAGGCTGACGTCACCGGCGGGCTGGATCTAGTCGCACACCCTTGCCACAAATCTGAGCGCTGCGCCAGGCCTCCACAGGGCTGGGCGCTGATGGCCGGCACCCGCAACATCAAAGTGGCCCTTCCCTCCAGGGGTGGCCCGCCTCCTTCCCACGGTCCACGGGGCAGCAGGCCACCCAGCACACTCCACTGCGCTGCCCAGGCCTCTGCCTTCACCATAGACAGCGGAGGCACTTCTGCTGGGCAGCAGGGCGGCTCTGGCCCCTGCCCGCCCTCTCACAGCTCCTTCTCCTCGTGCTGGTGGGCAGCTGGTGGCTGAGCCTCCCGGAGCTGCACCCAGCCTGCCTGCCCGCACAGGCCCTAGGCCAGGAGAGCGGCTCCTCCCTGAGCAGTTGTGCAGCAGGGCAGCTACAGCCCCGTTAGGTCCACAATGGCTTTGATAAAGATGGCGTCGTCTCGAACGTAGGAGTTCCTGGCCTCCATCTTGGACACGGGGCAGAAGAGGGGGCAGCCACTGGCAATGTTCATGTCGCTAACTGGCCTCTGGAAGGAGGACGAGGTCACGTCAGGCCTGAAGGCGTCAATCACATGCTCCCGATTGTTCTGGTCCAGCAGCATCAACGTCACCTGAGAGAAGGCAGCCCAGGGCAGGACCAGGCACCAGTGAGCTCCCGAGGCCCACACAGCCCGCCACTCTCTGGCTCCCCGGAGACCCTGGCAGGGGCACAACAGCACACGTCCCGCAGCAGCAGCCACGTCTGGGAATGTGCTGTGTTGAGCCCGGTGTCCACTGATGCCTGGGACCTCAGGCCCGAGTGTGGTGCCGCTGCATGAACGTCACCACGTGCAGCTTCTGACAAGGATGCCCTGCCAGAGGTGAGCGCGTCGCCCCGAGGTGGGCACTTCTGACAAGGACGCCCTGCCAGAGGTGAGCGCGCCGCCCCGAGGTGGGCACTTCTGACAAGGACGCCCTGCCAGAGGTGAGCGCG
This sequence comes from Muscardinus avellanarius, assembly GCF_963383645.1. Lineage (NCBI taxonomy): Eukaryota > Metazoa > Chordata > Mammalia > Rodentia > Gliridae > Muscardinus > Muscardinus avellanarius. Next base: position 1,106,971 of record NC_137799.1, read on the forward strand.
CCGCCCCGAGGTGGGCACTTTTGCCCTCCACTGACTGCTGGGGTCCAGAGGAAATGACCACCCTCATTCCGCCTCGGACCACCCTCATTCTGCAACCAACGTGGACCCTTGCTTTGAAGTACACTCTCCAGGAGGGTTTCAAACCCTGGTCCTGGGGGTCAGGAAGCCAGCTGCCTAGGTCTAGACCAGCACTTAGCCAGCAAGAAACAGACCTGAAGGCGAGTGCGCCACCGCAGCGCCCACCGTGCCCACCGCACGCGGCCTGACACTGGACACCTGGCCCGGGTGCTCCCAGCCCGAGGACAGGCCCCATACCTTCTGGTTGAAGGGCCACCGCAGGAGAGCATCGTTGGGACCTTTCATGACCACAAAGAAGAGAGACAGGTGTGTTCCCCGCCCGGTGCCGTCGCCATTCAGGTAGACTCGCAGACACATCTTGTAGCCATACCTGCTCGTGTAGAAGGCTGGAGGGGAGAGGGCCGGTGAGGGCGCAGCTCTGTGACCCCGCAGCCCTCCTTCAGAGACACTCATACGAGGAAACGTTAACTCCCAGGGCACAGTAGGAAGCTTGCTTGCTTTCTTTCTCAAACTATACAGTTAGTTGGTAAGAAAACACATTCTTTCTTTTTTTTAAAGTAATGATTAGAAATAGTAATCATTGCACCGGGCGTGGTGGCGCACGCTTGTAATCCCCGTGCTTGGGAGGCAGAGACAGGAGGATCACGCAGGTTGGAAGGCAGCTGCGCTGGCTTAAGAGACCCTGTTTCCAAATTTAAAAAAAGTATAAAATAGGTCTGGGAGTGTAGCCCGGAGGAAGAAAGGTTTCCAGGAACCCCAGTGCCACCAAAAAAAAAAAAAAAAAAAAAAAAGAAATAGTAATTATTATTATTACTTTTGTGGAAGGGGTACTGGTGATGGAACCCAGGGGCATTCTACCTCTGAGCTACATCCCAGCCCTATTTTTTTATTCTTTATTTTGAAACAAGGTCTTCTTCAGTTGCAGAAGGCCTCACCACATAGGTAAGGCTGGCCATGAACCCTCTGCAGCTTAGTCAGACCCTGTTTCAAAATAAAGAATAAAAGCCAGGCGTGGTGGCGCACGATTGTAATCCCAGCATTCAGGAGGCTGAGACAGGAGGATCGCGGTTTGCGGACAGCCTCAGCTACTTAGTGAGGTCCTCTGCAACTCAGTGAGACCCTGTTTCAAAATAAAGAATAAGAAATAGGGCAGGGGCTATGGCTCAGAGGTTGAATGCCCCTGGGTTCCATCCCCAGACCTGCAAAAAAAAGAATAAATAAAAATAAAGAAAGAATAAAATATAGGACTGGTGGTGTAGGTCAGAGGTAGAATGCTCCTGGGGTTCAATCTCCAGTACCCCCCCCACACAAATTACTTTTTTTTTTTTTTTTTGCGGGTCTGGGGATGGAATGCAGGGACATTTGACCTCCGAGCTACAGCTCCTGCCCTATTTTTTATTCTTTATTTTGAAAACAGGTCTCACTAAGTTGCAGAGGGCCTCACTAAGTAGCTGAGGTTGTCCGCGAACCACGATCCTCCAGTCTCAGCTTCTCAAATGCTGGGATTACAAGCGTGCGCCATCACGCCCAGCTTTATTATTTTTATTTTGGTACTACAGATTGAACCCAGGGGTATTCTACCTCCAAGCTACTATTTATTTATTTATTTATTTATTTATTTAATTTTGCGGTACTAGGGATGGAACCCAGGGGCATTCTACCTCTGACCTACACCACCAGTCCTATCTTCTATTCTTTATTTTGAAACAGGGTCTCACTGAGTTGCAAAGGGCTTTGCTCAGTAGCTGAGGCTGTCCGTGAACTGCGATCCTCCGATCTCTACCTAACCAAATGCTGGGATTACAAGCATGCACCACCATACCCCACTTCTTTTTTATTTTGAAACAGGGTCTCACTAAGTTGCTAAGACTGGCCTCAAACTTGTGATCCTCTTGTCTCAGCCCTCCAAATACTGAGATTACAGGCATGCACCACCACATCTGGCTTAAACCTTTCTTCTTAAAGAAGCACTAACACAGCACCCAGCTGGTCCGTCCCTGGAGAATCCTGACAGCTCAGGCCAGATGAACAGCAATGTCCGTCCTCCTGCTGACCCACAGGAGCATGCCTCTGCTGCAGGCTGCGCAGCCTGGGAGCCCACTCTGTGCTCTATGCAAGCCGGAGCCTGGGGGCCGCGTGCCCCACAGAAGCCCTGAGACGCTGGCCCTTCACCCAGGATCATCAGGCTCCACCGCAGAACGAGCCCACCTGCAGAGGGCCTGCTAAGAGGAGCCGCATCCACAGCCCGCAGTGCCCGACAGGCCGCCCGAGAGCATCCCCTCGAGTTTCTAACTTCAACTCAGAGAAGACACACAGTGGCTGTGTTCATCTCTGGGCTTGCTGTGAGATGCCACAGGATGGTGGAGGTGCCTGGCCCGCCTCAGGGCAGGGCCAGCAGTGCCTGGGGTGCCCTGACTCGGGCAGGGACCTCGATCCCCAAGCCTACGGCTACAGCAGCAGGTTCCCAAGTACACACGAAAACAGAGTACTCAAAGGCATCGACAGTAAGCCAAGCAAACGAGCTTGCCAGGGACGAGGCTGACGCGCAGTGCCACCGTGGCTACAGAGGCCTGCGGGACAGGACAGGGTGGTGAGGGCTCGGAAGTGCCCAGAGGGCGGGTCCCGCAGCACGTGGAGAAGCACGATCCAGGCAGAAGGCCCATCACAGAAACAAACCGCAGTGGCCACTGGGGGACCCCTCCCTGCCCTGGACAGCACTCTCCATAGGAGAGCCAGTGCTGTCCTGCCTGTAGGTGGGTTGAAGGGGGAGGGGAAGCGCCCTCACACCCCTGGCTAGCAGCAGGGGCTGGAACCTGAACCTCGGGGTCCACCAGCTCGGCCCGGCACCGAGCCCCTTGCTGTGCTGGCCCGTCCTCCGTCACGCATGTGCGAGTAGCCAGCCTGGCACCAACAGCTCCCTATGCCCAACTCCCATCCGAGGAGCCATGTTGCCTACAAAGCCCTCAGGGAGGTGTGGACGCGGCTGGTGCTGGCTGGGACGTGCCCTGCCCTGCTGCGGACACCCTCCCACATGGCTGGGGGAGAGGACTCGGGCGCTCGCTCTGCAAAGGCACCTGGGGAGAAGATGGCAGGGGTGCGGCCGGCCACCGCTTCCTGGCGCTTCCTGGCAAAATCTGAGATCTTCCAGATAAAGACCCCGTCGTAGGTGGCCGACTCCAGCTCCAGCACCTTCTGCTCCAGGTCGGCCATAGCCAGGTCCTTGAGGCCAATGGTCCTCTCCAGCTGCTGTACCTGCAGGGCCGAGACCACACCCTCTCACCGAGGGCAGTGACCGCCAGAGCCCAGCCCTCCCCAGGTGCTGCCAGTGCCCTGGGCTCGGCTCCTCTTGTCTGTGTCCTCTGGGCATGAGGTGCAGGTCCAAGTCCACAGTGAGGGCCTGGGCCTGTATGCCCAGAGCCGTATGTACTGGGCAATTGGCACTGCCGAGGCCACCCTCCCAGACCAGTGGGAAGCGGCTCCCAGGAGAGCCCTCAAGAACTGAGAATTGCAGGAGCCGTGGCCCAGGCAGAGCTGTGCAGGGTCCTCTGCTGCCGGCTCCAAAGTTCTGGGAACCACTAGACCCGCTGCACACGAACCTTATTACTCAGGGCCTCGATCTTGTCCTGGTCCAGCCGGTGCTGCCGGCTGCAGGCCTCAGCAGTCACGGCCACCCTCTCCACTTCCCGGTTCAGGACGCAGACAATGTTCTCAAAGGTGGCTGTCTTCTGCTCCAGGGTCTGGCACCGCTGCAGCAGCTCCGGCCCCTCCTGGCTCTGGCCCTCCGGGACGGTCTGGGCCTTCAGAAGGCTTTGGACCTCCAGGAGGGAGCTGAGCAGCAGGGCCAGGTGTTCCCGCAGCCGCTGGGCCTCGTGCTCCTGCAGCTCCTCCGCCTCCACCTGCAGACACAGGGCGGGAAGCTCCTGGCATGGCGTCCACGCAGCGCTGGCCAGGAGAGCTGCAGCACGGTGGGCGTTGCTGTGGTGAGGACAGAGGGCCGCCGGATGCAGGCACGCCCAGGAGGCAGCGTCTGGACTCTGCACTTGTATCCTTTCTCGTCTGTGGGTCACTAATCTGTCACTGTCCAAATGTCAGGTACGATTCAAAATTACAAAACTGAAATGACCTACTTTGCTGGGCACGGTGGCGCACGCACACCTGTAGTACCAGCACTCAGGCAGCTGAGGCAGATGGATGCTTGAACCCAGGAGGTCCAGGCCAGCCTGTGCAGCCTAACAAGATTACAACTCAGCACAGAACAAATAAATAAAAAGGGAAAAACTTAAAACTAGTTACCTGCCTGTAATCCCAGTACATTGAAGGCTGAGACAGGAGTGCATGTTGGAGGCCAGCCCCAGCAAAATAGCCAGGCCCTCAGGAACTTACCAAGATTCTGTTTCAAAATAAAAAAAAAATAAAAGAAGGCCGGGGATGTAGCTGAGAGGTAGAATGTCCTGGGTTCAATCCCCAGTATTGCAATAAATAAATAAATAAAGTACACTTGGGAAAACAGTATGGAAGATCCTCAGAAGAATGGGAATGAACCTGCCATGTGATCCAGCAATACCACTTCTGGGTATCTACCCAAAAGAAAGGAAACCAAACTACCAAGCTAATGCATGTGTATCTGTATTCATAGCCATCAACAGACAAGTGGGTTACAAAACTAGGGGATATGTACACAATGGAATTTTACTCAGCCATAAAGAATTTACATAACTTACAGGGAATGGGTGGAACTGGACAACACTATGCTGAGTGAGTTAGTCAAGCATAGAAAGGAAAGTCAGACGCCCTCCATTACATGTGGAAGCCAGGGAGAAAGAGGCACAGGAGGAAGTCCAGATGAAGAAGGAGACCACGGACGAGAATGAGACGGCCTCACTACGGGATGGAGGACAGGGAGAGTCCCTGATGTACACGGGTGTCTACAAGCTGCCACTCACTGAACTAAACATGAGGCAGACGGAGGGAGGGAACGAGGTGGGACTGGGCAAGGCTGGGGGAGAGAAGGGGAGGACGGGGAGGCTGGAGGAGAGAAGGGGAGGACGGGGAGGCTGGGGGAGAGAAGGGGAGGACGACGGAGGGGCTGGAGGAGAGAAGGGGAGGACGGGGAGGCTGGGGGAGAGAAGGGGAGGACGGGGAGGCTGGGGGAGAGAAGGGGAGGACTGGGGAGGCTGGGGGAGAGAAGGGGAGGACTGGGGAGGCTGGGGGAGAGAAGGGGAGGACGGGGGAGGGGCTGGAGGAGAGAAGGGGAGGACGGGGAGGCTGGGGGAGAGAAGGGGAGAATGGGGAGGCTGGGGGAGAGAAGGGGAGGACGGGGAGGCTGGAGGAGAGAAGGGGAGAATGGGGAGGCTGGGGGAGAGAAGGGGAGGACGGGGAGGCTGGAGGAGAGAAGGGGAGGACGATGGAGGGGCTGAAGGAGAGAAGGGGAAGACAGAGAGGCTGGGGGAGAGAAGGGGAGGACTGGGGAGGCTGGGGGAGAGAAGGGGAGAATGGGGAGGCTGGGGGAGAGAAGGGGAGGACGGGGAGGCTGGAGGAGAGAAGGGGAGGACGGGGAGGCTGGAGGAGAGAAGGGGAGGACGGGGAGGCTGGAGGAGAGAAGGGGAGGACGATGGAGGGGCTGAAGGAGAGAAGGGGAAGACAGAGAGGCTGGGGGAGAGAAGGGGAGGACTGGGGAGGCTGGGGGAGAGAAGGGGAGGACGGGGAGGCTGGGGGAGAGAAGGGGAGGACTGGGGAGGCTGGAGGAGAGAAGGGGAGGACGGGGAGGCTGGGGGAGAGAAGGGGAGGATGACGGAGGGGCTGGAGGAGAGAAGGGGAAGACAGAGAGGCTGGGGGAGAGAAGGGGAGGACGGGGAGGCTGGGGGAGAGAAGGGGAGAACGGGGGAGGCTGGGGGAGAGAAGGGGAGGACGATGGAGGGGCTGGAGGAGAGAAGGGGAGGACGGGGAGGCTGGGGGAGAGAAGGGGAGAACGGGGGAGGCTGGGGGAGAGAAGGGGAGGACGATGGAGGGGCTGGAGGAGAGAAGGGGAGGACGGGGAGGCTGGGGGAGAGAAGGGGAGGACGGGGAGGCTGGAGGAGAGAAGGGGAGGACGGGGAGGCTGGGGGAGAGAAGGGGAGGATGACGGAGGGGCTGGAGGAGAGAAGGGGAAGACAGAGAGGCTGGGGGAGAGAAGGGGAGGACTGGGGAGGCTGGGGGAGAGAAGGGGAGAACGGGGGAGGCTGGGGGAGAGAAGGGGAGGACGATGGAGGGGCTGGAGGAGAGAAGGGGAGGACGGGGAGGCTGGGGGAGAGAAGGGGAGGACGGGGAGGCTGGAGGAGAGAAGGGGAGGACGGGGAGGCTGGGGGAGAGAAGGGGAGGACGGGGAGGCTGGGGGAGAGAAGGGGAGGACGGGGAGGCTGGAGGAGAGAAGGGGAGGACGGGGAGGCTGGAGGAGAGAAGGGGAGGACGGGGAGGCTGGAAACTGGAGGAGAGAAGGGGAGGACGGGGGAGGCTGGAGGAGAGAAGGGGAGGACGAGGAGGCTGGAGAAGGGAAGGACAAGGAGGCTGGGGGAGAGAAGGGGAGGACTGGGGAGGCTGGGGGAGAGAAGGGGAGGACGGAGAGACTGGAGACTAGAGGAGAGAAGGGGAAGACGGGGAGGCTGGAGGCGAGCTGTGTGTGTGGTTCTGTCATCTTAAACTCCATTAAGATGTATGACTAAATGCACCAATAAATTTTTTTTTATTTTTTGGTACTGGGGTTCCTGGAAGCCCTTCTGCCTCTGGGCTACACCCCCAGACCTATTTTATTTTTGGAAACAGGGTCTCTTAAGCCAGCGCGACTGGCTTCGAACCTGCAAGATCCTCCTATCTCCGCCTCCCAAGCGCGGGAACTACAAGCATGTGCCACCACGCCCGGCTCAATAAAAATTTTTTTAAATATTAAAAAGTCAAAAAGAACGGAGCCCACAATGTGCCTCGTTGAGGAGACAGCACTGCCGTCCCTCCGGGCATGGGTGTGGGCCCAGGCGTGGGGGAGGTGCCCCTCAGCACCTGGCCAGCGGGGCCATCCGGGTCTTCAACTCCGTGCCACGTCTGCCCTGAGCTAGAGGCCCTTGACTCACTACTGGGTCTGCGTATGGTGACCACGTAAGAGGCCAGAGACAGGCTGGGCAGCAGTGGTGCTGGCCGGCGCAGGTGCAGGTGGTGGCTTCTAAAAGCACCCGGCAGGGAGCCGGCCACCATCCTTCACCATCACAGAAGACACAGAAGCCGCCGCCGCGGGTTCCGTAATGGGTCGCCAGGCAAGCTCAGTCTCCAGTGCCCACCGTGAGCCCTGTGAAGGAAGCTCCACAGTCCAGCACCGGCGGCCTCGGCTGGCAGGCCGCCTGTCCCCAGCCTCCCGTCACGCACGTGCCCAGGCTATCTCCTGTGCAGGCACGCCATGAGGCCACTCAGCAGTCTGGACTTCAAGGGCTCCCAGTGTACAGAGGAAGAGGGAAGAGAAAGCCAGGCAGAGCCAGGGCCTCAGGGTGAGAATGAAACGGAAGGAGTGTGAGTGCAGCTGGGTCCACGAGGGGCCCAGAGTCTGTAGGTCAGGCCTGGGAAACGAGCTGCAGTCAAAGCCAGGCCAGTGACCAGGAGGGAGGTCAGAGGCCACGGGGACGAGTCACCAGCCAGGGCACGCAGAGAGGCGGGGCCAGGAGCAAGGACGTGCCCCCACCTGGCTGCCGCGGCAACAGGCTGGAGCAGGCAGCAGCCACGGAGGCGCTGAGGAGCCAGGGCTGCGTCCAGTGCGAGGTGAGGACAGGGAGGCGGGACAGCCAGAGGAGCCACGGGCCGCCAGGAGCCGGCCTCCCACGGCCTGGACCTGAGCGTGCCTGAGCGGGAGGCCCTGGGTCCTGCGCACTCCTCTCTCCTCCGGGTGAGGAGAGCCAGCCACAGTAAGTGAGCATGTCCCCAACACCCAGGGAGGCGCGTGCCGGGCGGACACGTGCTGAGCACTACCACCGCGAGGCTCGTGGCCGGGGCTGGAGGAGCTGTGTGGAGGCGAAGGGAAGACCATGTCCAGGATGAAGGACAGACCACCCAGGCACTCACCGCCGACCCTCAGACTCACAGTGTCAGGGCAGCCAACGGCGTGGAATCTGCAGAGAGCCTGGCGCTTGCCACACAACCTCACGTGGTCCTGAAACTGGAGGGGAGAGGGGTAAAGTCACAGGGGCCGCCATTCCTCAGTCCTGCCCACCACCGCCTCGCCCCGACCAAGAAACTACCGACTGGCACAGTCACTGCCAGCCCTCCCCACCCGGCCCCTGTTGTTTTCACTGTGTACGGTACTGGGAGGGCGCCCGGGGCATTCGACCTGAGCCGCTCCGTCAGCCCTAAAGGCTTTGTTGCCGAAGCGGTATCGGCTAGGTGGCCAAGTCTAGCTACCCTGCTAAGTGCAGTCCGCAGTCCTCCAACTCAGCCTCCCCGCCACTAGGATTACAGGCATGCGCCACCACCCTCAGCTGCTCCTGATTCTCGGACACACTAAAACTTGGTCTATCTCCACGCCGTGTGCACACTACAAGCTGAGGCGGCAAGAGCGCCTGGGGGCCTGTGCAGAGCCCAGTTTGTGTCCACAAGGAGGCCGCGCCACCCAGAGTACATGAGGAAAGCCGGGCCCACAGGAACCCAGTGTCTACTAGCACCAGCAGGTGAGGGCTGGAGCCAGCTGGCCAGCGTGCAGCCGGCAGCCAGGCGGGGTGAAGAGCCACGAGACCAAGGTTGCCGGGACCAGAGCACTCTGCAGAGGAGACGCGGGCCTGGCACGGGAACACCGTAGGAAAGCACGTTCTCTCCACACAGAGCAAGCGCCCCCGGCCGTCACGCTGTACTTTTAAGGAGGACGTGCGAGCAGGACACACTCAGCTTCAGGCACCTCTGCGCGGCTACAGGGCCGGGGCCAGGCCAAGTCCAGCCAGCTGCCCCAGAGCAGGGCGTGTGGACAGAGGGCCAGTCCCACCCGAGAGCCGTGGCTTGCCATCACCCGCCGTCGGCACCAGTGGCAGATACATCACCACGGACAGAGGCCCAGTGGTCGCCTTCTGCCTCCAGCTGCACTGGCCAGCAGGCGATGACCAGGCCCGAGCCCGTCAAGAAGAAAGGCACCACGAGAGACGGGGCTGCGGTGGGGACAAGGAGACTGCTCTAGTAGACCCAGCAAGCTCAGCTTCGGGTTGTAACTGTCATACAATCTAAGAAAAGTCAGGCCAACAAGACAAAACCCTCATCTTGAAAGAGATCTGAGGCAAGTGAATGACCCGTACAAGTGAGTGACATGACACAGAGAGACTCACTCCCACTGAGCTCAACATGGTACCGGAGCCGCCACTCTCAGTAAGATCTCAGCCTGCCAGGAACTGGGATTACAGGAGTGCACACCCGGTTACAAACAGAAAATTTTAAAAGAAGGAGAAAGCAGGGTGTTGGTGGTGCACACTTGTAATCCCAGTACAAAGGATGCTGAGACAGGAAGCTTGAATACAGGTTCAAGACTGGCCTCAGTAACTTAGCAAGACCATTCAAAATAAAATAAATAAATAAAAAAGACTGAGGCCAGGCGTGGTGGTGCACACTTGAAACCTCAGTACTTGGGAGGCTAAGACAGGAGGATCACAGGTTCACAGCCCTATATAGCTACTTAGTGAGGCCCTCTGCAATTTAGTGAGACTGTTTCAAAATAAAGAATAAAAAATAGTGCTGGGGGTATAGCTTGGAGGTAGAATGTCGCTGGGTTCAATTCCTAGTACTGCAAAAATAAAATAAAAATTAAAAAGAACCAGACATGGTGGTGCACGCTTGTAATCCCAGCATTTTGGAGGCTGAGACAGGAGGATCACGGTTCATGGACGGCCTCAGCTACTTAGTGAGGTTATTTGCAACTCAGTGAGACCCTGTTTCAAAAATAAAGAATAAAACATAGGGCTGGGGGTGTAGGTCAGAGGTAGGATGCCCCTGGGTTCCATCCCCAGTACCACAAAAATAAAAATAACAGAGGGAGGAAGTGCCCAGCAGACCCACGGGGCACTGGGCGGCCGTCCTCCATCATGAAAGCACAGCCAAAGGGCCGGTCCTGGCCGCTCAGGAGCAACCACACCAGGTGGGGTAGGGCTGCACAGCCACCCACTGGGCAGCCTCGAGGGGGAGTCTGAGCCTCACTGCCAGCTCCCACGCCAGTTCTGACCTGCAAAGGGCAAGTGAAACCTTGAAGGCCGCAGCCAAAGCCACGGGGAGACACGGGGGGCTGCTGGATGGAGTGGGAAGACCCCATCACAGCCGCACCCGGTCAGGACTTGGGCCATGACCTGTACTTCAACGGACACGGCGAGAAGGGCCGGCAGGCACAGGCCGAAGGCCCATGTGAGCAGGCGGGCGCGCAGCCTGCAGCCCCGTGCTGCCACCAGGCACACACCGCGACTCCAGTGCCACCGCGGTTGCGCGAGGGTCCACTGCAGGCACCCCCCCGGCTCTCCCTGGGATGAGGGTCCTCCTCAGAGAGGCTGTGAAGTGCCCTGGTCTCCACACGCTCACACTTTTGTTATCATGGCAGGCTAGAGGATCCCTCTCCACGCCCAAGTATCTTGCTGCAAATAGCAAGCTCAAGGCCAGGCGTGGTGGTGCACGTGGGGCACACCTGGAATCCTAGTACTTTGGAGGCTGACAAAAGAGGACTGCAGGCTTCAGACCAGCCTCAGGAATACAGACTCTCAGCAAACCAGTGAGACTGTTTCAAAACAAAAAGTAAATAAATAAGGATTGGGATATAGCTCAGAGGAAGAATACCCCTGGATTCAACACACACACACACACACACACACACGCACGCACGCACGCACGCACGCACACACACCAGCTCAATACCACCATTTCCCACCAGCCCCTGGGAGGTAATGACAACCTTTTTTTTTTTTTGGATCCTACCTCTGAGCTACACCCGCAGCTGTTTTTGTGTATGTGTTTTTGGTACTGTGGGTTGAACCCAGGGACTTTCTACTTCTGAGCTAAAACCAACCTCAGCACTATTTTTTTTTTTTTTTTGCAGATCTGGGGATGGACCCCAGGGGCATTCTACCTTTGAGCTACACCCCCTGCCCTATTTTTTATTCTTTATTTTGAAACAGGGTCTCACTAAGTTGTGAAGGGCCCCACTAAATAGCTGAGGCTGTCCACAAACCATGATCCTCCAGTCTCAGTCTCCTGAATGCTCAGATTACAAGCGTGTACCACCACCCCCGGCTCTATTTTTTTATTTTAAAACAGTCTCAGAGCCGGGCATGGTGGCACACGCTTGTAATCCCCGCGCTTGGGAGGCTGAGACAGGAGGATCGCACGGGTTCGAAGCCAGTCTCAGCTACTTAGTGAGGCTCTCAGCAACTTAGTGAGACCCTGTTTCCAAATAAAATATAAAAAAGGTCTGGGAGTATAGCCCGGAGGTAGAAAGCCTCTGGGTTCCACCTCCAGTACCACCCAAAAAAAAAAAAAAAAAAAAAAAAAAAAAAAAACAGAGTCTCAGCTGGGCATGGTGGAACACGCTTGTGCTTGTATTCCCCGCGCTTGTCAGGCTGAGACAGGAGGATCGCACAGGTTCGAAGCCAGCCTCAGCTACTTAGTGAGGCTCTCAGGAACTTAATAAGACCCTGTTTCCAAATAAAGTATAAAATAGGTCTGGGAGTATAGGCCGGAGGTAGAAAAGCCTCTGGGTGCCACAGAAAAAAAAACAAAAAACAAAAAAACGGGTCTCACTAAGTTGTGGAGGGCTTCATGAGGTTGCTGAGGCTGGCCACAAGTCTTCAGTGCAGTCCTGTTTCAGCCTCCCAAGTGCTGGGATTATAGACATATGCCACCATGCCTGCCTGGCTTTTATTTATTTATTGGTGGTACTGTGTATTGAACCCAGGGGCATTCTATCTCTGAGCTCTACCCCCAGCCCTATTTTTTTTTTTTAAACAGGTCTCACTAAGTTGTAAAGGGCTTCACAAGTTGCTGAGCCTGGCCACAAGCCTCCAGTCCAGTCCTGTCTCAGCTTCCCAAGTGCTGAGATTACAGGCATGCACCACCATGCCCAGCTTCCCGGATACTTATTTTTTATTTTGAAATAGGATCTCAGCCGGGCGTGGTGGCACACGCTTGTAATCCCAGCACTTGGGAGGCTGAGACAGGAGGATCATACAGGTTCGAAGCCAGCCTCAGCTACTTAGTGCGCCTCTCAGCAACCTAGTGAGACCTAGTTTCCACATAAAGTATAAAATAGGTCTGGGATTATAGCCCAGAGGTAGAAAAGACCCTGGGTTCCACCCCCAGGACCACAGTAAAAGAAAAAAAGAAAAGAAATAGGGTATCACTAAGATGCTGAGGGTCTGGCTAAGTTGCTGAGGCCGGCCTTTTCCAACCTGTGATTTTCCTATCTTAGCCTCTTAAATATTGAGATTATAGGCGTATATCACTGTACCCAGTACATAAAGTAATGAAAACTTTATGCCGGGCATTCGGGGAGCAGAGACAGGAGGATCGTGGTTCTCAGACAGCCTCAGCTACTTAAGCCCTTCACAACTCAGTGAAACTGTTTCAAACATAAAAAGGACTGGCTGGGCGTAGTGGCGCACACTTGTGATCCCCACACTTGGGAAGGGGAGACAGAAGGCTCGCGCAGATTCGAAGCCAGCTGCGCTGGCTGAAGAGACCCTGTTTCCAAATTAAAAAGGATAAAAATAGGTCTAGGAGTGTAGCCCGAAAGTAGAAGGGTTTCCAGGAACCCCAGTACCACCAAAATATATATATGACTAAAAAATAGGGCTGGGGGTGTAACTCGGAAGTAGAATGCCTCGGTTCCATCCCTAGTACCGCAAATTTTAAAAAAGCTTTAATGTTTAATTTTCAGAATAATTAAGATGTGAGCTGGGCTAGATAGAGCCCGTTGGTAGAACATTTGCCTAGCATACATGAGGCCCTGGGTTCATTCCCGAAGCTCAGGGAAAGAGTAAAAAGAGTGACTTGCCCAGAAGTAATGATTTCTGAGGGAGGGTGAAGCCCTGGCCAGCCCAGGTGGCCGTGCCCTTCCTGTAGGCCGTGACAGGGAAGCTTTCTGTCGCCGTCCCCCTGGGCACAAGGCCATGAGCCACCCCATACCACGCCTCCAGGCTGCACCCACAGTCCTTAGGGGCAAGACTGCCTCACCTTCTTCCGAGGGATCTTCTTGCCACAGACATCGCAGGTCAAGGGGAACTTGGGGCAGGCCTCGTGGTGCGCCTGTGAAGAGACAGTCTGCAGTGTTAGGAGAGGGCAGCACCCACACGGCACAAGGCAGGGCCGGGCACGCCGGGCTTCTTCACACTTTGCTGAGAGCCCCGACACTGGGCAGCACCTGCAGCCCCCCACCCCTCATCCCTGCTCTGCTGGCTCAGCACGGGGAGGCGCAGGCCCCTGCACAGGCAGGAAGGGCCAGCACAGCTGTGCCAGGGCAGCGAGTGAGCCAGGAGGCTGAGGCCCGCTTAGTCCCGGGCTGGGGCAGAGCCTCCAGGAGACCTGATGTGCAAATGCCTGGGCGGGAGTCCTAAGAACCGCCCATCGAGCAGGAAGCATCTCAGGAGAGCTCAGCTGGACCCTGACTCCAATAAGCCAACGTGAGGGCCGCCTCTAGAGGAGTGCAGGCAGGACAGCAGTGACGAGTCACTGCGGAGGAGTTGTTTTGTTTTTGCAGTGCTGGGGATGGAACCCGGGGGCACTGTACCTCTGAGCTACATCCACAGCCCTACTTTTTACTCTTTATTGGAAAACAGGGTCTCACCGAGTTGCAAAGAGCCTAAGTAGCTGAGGCTGGCTGCGAACCTGCCAACCTCCTGTCTCAGCCTCTCAAGTACTGGGATTTATTCTTTATTTTGAAAGCATCTCACTAAGTCATGGAGGTCCTAAGTAGCTGAGGCTGTCCAGGAATCCACAATCCTCCCGTCTCTGTCTCTCAAGCACTGGGATTACAAGTGTGCACCACCCTGCCAGGCTACTGCTGAGTTTCATTTTATTTATTTATCTTTTTGTGGTATTGGGATGGAACCCAGGGGCATTCTACTTCCCATCTACACCCCCAGGCCTATTGTTTCATCCTTTATTTTGGAACAGGGTCTCAGACTTGCAGAGGGCCTCACTAAGTAGCTGAGGCTGGACTCAAACCACGACCCTTCTGTCTCAGCCTCTCAAGTGCTGGGATCACAAGTGTGCACCACACACCTGGCCACTGCTGAGTTTTAGATGTGGTCTGCGCAAGTGCCTCCCGCAGGACCCTGTGTTGAAAGCACCTATGAAGGCTATGCAGGTTACGAGTGGAGAATGGAACCTTCCAGGTGGGTCTGGGGAGACCCACAGGCTGCTTGGGGTGCACCTCGAAGGGGTGAGCCCAGCCCCTTCCGCTTCCCCTTCCACCTCCCAGCTATGAGAACTAAGTTCTCTGGAGCTGAAAGCCCGTCTCCATAGCTGACGGTGTAACAGTGTGCTGCAGCTCTGTGCACCTCGGAAGCACATCCTGAGCTCTCTGGGCTGGCAGGCGCCAGCCATGCTCCTGCTCACTCCAGGGTCCGGGGCCTGCGTGCCTGGACGCCCCACACTGGCATCCCCTCCAGGCCCAGTTCCACCAGGAGCCCTCCACCTCGCCTCATGGCTTCCAAAAAGGCTGAGGCCAGGAGGCGGCAGAAGGAGTGAAAGCCCCCACGCACCTCCAGGTCGGCGCGGGCGCAGGGTAACTGGCAGTGGCGGCAGCTCAGGCTCCTCTCGGGGCACTCCTGCTCAGCGTGGCGCTCCTTCTCGCCCAGGCGGACCAGGCCTCTGCACGCGGGACACTCGACCAGCAGGAACGGGCAGAGCCCTTCGTGGCAGCTCTGGTGGCACAAGGAGGCATGAGCAGAGCGCAGACCTCCCGCCCTCCCGCAGGTCCCGCCAGCTCCTGGGCTCCGCAGTACACAGGCAGGCCGGGGCCAGCGCCTGCCCGCCCCATGCCCACAACCACACACCAGGGCCACGGAGCCTTCCCTGTAGACTGAGCCGAGGGGCGCGCCATGAAGCTGGTCTCTGGGTGGACAGTGGCCCTAGGCCCCCAGCCCTGCCCCTCTGGACAGCTGAGCTCCAGGGCCTGAGCGCAGGCCAGGCCCCGCTATGCCCACAAACGCCCCTTCACTGGGACCGTGGGCACAGAAGAACTAGAGAAGGCGTGCTCCACCGGAGACACGAGCAGTCAGAAGCAGCCCCGCAGCCGGGCGTGGTGGCGCACGCTTGTAATCCCCGCGCTTGGGAGGCGGAGACAGGAGGATCGCGCAGGTTCGAAGCCAGCCCCACGCGCTGGCTTAGGAGACCCTGTTTCCAAAATGAAAATGTAAAAATAGGTCTGGGAGTGTAGCCCGGAGGTAGAAGGGCTTCCAGGAACCCCAGTACCACCAAAAAAAAAAAAAAAAAAAAAAAAAAGAAGCAGCCCCGCTCCTCACCAAGCGCCGGCGGGGCAGAGGCTGCCACGCGGGTCTCCTGTGTGTGTGTGCTGTGGAGACGCCCAGAGCCACCCCCGCCACAGCCTGTCTCATCTCCCTTTGTAACCAGGCCACAGTAGGTTTCTAAGGCTGCTCTCAAACCGATCCTCCTATCTCAGCCTCCAGAATGCTGGGATTATAGGTATGTTCCACCGTCCCTGGCCTTACTTTTTATTTTGAAACAAGGTTTTGCTAAGTTGCTGAGGTGAACCTTGAACCTGTGCTCTTCCTGGCTCAGCCTCCTGAGTACTGGGATGGCAGCAGTGGCTGGCACGGGCTGTTCTAAGTGCACAGATGTACCTCTGAAGAGACTGCCGGTGTGAGGAAACGGGCCAGGGGCCAGACAGAGGGCGAACAACAAAGGGCCCGCGTGCTCCCAGCACACTGAGAGCCTCCCACAAGCCTGCAAGAACATGAGCACAATGAGCCCGAGTTGGTGGACCATGAACACCGGACTGCATCGCCCAGAGATCCGAGACGGGGAGGGCCGCAGGTGCGCTCGATAGGGCCCAGCAGGAGGCCTGCAGAGGGCCCCAAGGAGAGCCAGGCCAAGGCCCCGGAGCAGGACTTCAGACGTTAGGACTACCCTCGTAGAGGCCAGATGGAGAGCTGTCAAGCCGCGCTGTCACCTGCACACAGGATGAGGGGCTGAGGAAGCCACTGCAGTAACAGGCCTAGAGTGGGCCCGGGAGGTGGCGCCAGAGGTGGGCGGGATCCTGGTTGTGCCTGGGGGGCCGAGTGGGCTGCAGCAAAGCCAGCAGGGTGTGCTGGTGAGAACAGAGAGAAGCCCGGCAGGCTGCAGCCAAGACCCAGCCACAGGAGGCCGAGAGCAGCACCGATGCCGATGCCGCCTCAGAGCAGTGCGCCTCGGCGGCACGCAGGCCAAAAACATCACCTTGGAGGCGCCTTCCTGGCATTGGGGCATCCTGGCCATCCTAAGGGCACCATGGCGCTGAGCCCGGGGCCAGAGGAGCACAGTAGCCACCACCGTCCACTCACAGACCCCTCCCCTTCTCAGGGGACAGGCTCCAGTGAGCACCGCCTCCTCCCTGCCCAGCCCCTGGCCACCCTTCTCCTCAGGTCCAGCACTCGGGGCCTCGCATGGTGGAGCCTGCACTGCTGCCAGGTGAGGGGAGACTGACGTGGAAGAGGCCACGAGAGGCAGTCCTGTGCGGCTGGCAGAGCCGCCTGGACGCCCTGGGGAAGGCCCTCGCTCAGGCCCGGGAGGCCACTGTCTCAGGGGCAGCAGCTGCGGTGCTCTCAGAGACAGGGGACAGGGCTGGGCACAGGCAAGCTGCAGCCGGGGTGTCGGGGCCTCACAGGTGGGGACGCACAGGGGACCAGCACGCCGGCCACAGCTGCCTCCTCTCCAAGGCGATGCCTTTGCCCACGTGCTGCCTGGAGCGCCCCCCGTGCCGCGTGCCCCGTGCCCGCCTGTTCTCCGCCCTGCCGCCCTGGGAGCTGGCTGCAGCGCCCACTGTACTACAGGCTCTTGGAGTGGGAGACTGGAGAGAGCAAGAGACATGGGAGAGGAGACCGCAGAGACAGACACACAGACACACAGACAGACAGACAGAGACTAGGGACTGAGCCCAGAGCATTCTCCCTCTGACCAACACCCAGCCCTGAGGGCCCTCAGTGCTGAGGCTGGCGGGAAGCTGTCGTCCTCCTGTCTCCGTCTCCCAAGTACGAGGGTTACGTGTGTGCACCACCGTGCCCGGCTTTGAGCAAGTTTTCTCTTAATTATCTCAATAGGTTCCTTTATCTATAGAACTGCAAGAGGACAATGGGATTACGTAATTGTTCCTTCTTTTCTACAATAAGCTTAGTTACCTGTTAGTCATCTGACAGTCTTGAATATGTTCATAATTGAAATTGGATATAATAATTATATATCATTTAGTAAATCTAAGGAAAACTACATCATGAAAAAAGAACAAAATGAAAACCGATTTTAAAACCAAATACGAACCAGTTTTGGTTTCTAATTGGTTCACATGTGAAAATCACCCACTAAGCCACTTCATTAGCGTTTGAGTACTTCCCTTATCAAGGGCTGTAAGTTTAAAGATAAAGACTTGCCTTCCAGTAATAAAATTGTATTTTGTTTTGCAAATTGCAAACTTATTTTGACTCTTCTGATACTTTTGTTGGTGCATTAGTCTCACTTGCTGGCATGGTTCACAGTGACGCGTGCGCACACACTCACACACCCCGCAGCCCCCCACCGGCCGGGCTTTTGAGGCCTTTCCAGTCAGAAGAGGCAAGGTGGCACCACAAAGGGCAAACAGCCAAAGGCTAAGTGGGATTTTTCTCTATTTCCCAAGTTTTCCAAAGAATTCAGACTACCAAGAAAAAAGAGCCTTTAGCCTCAGTGCTGGATTTCACGTTAACAGCCAACAAGCGCCAAGCAAGCAGAGGTGGGCTGGGGGAAGGAGAGGCGGCGAGGCTGCAGAGGTGGCACCGACCGCCCCGCACACGGGTGACAGGCGCGGAGGCTCCAGGAGATGGCCCAGCCCGCCACCGGGAGCAGCCAGGGCCGCCCCGCCCACACGACCCAACCAGCTCCTCTCAGGGACTTTCCAGCCCGTTCAAAGGGCAGCCAGGGACTTTCCGCAGCCCCAGAGCCCCGGGCCGCGAGGCGCCGGCCGGCCTGGCTGCAGGCCCTAGCTTCCGCACAGGCCCACACTGCGGCTCACCTTCCCCGCCAGCCACAGGCCTGGAGGTGGCAGAGACTAGAGGACCCCAGAACCCGCAGAGCCTGGGGTGCTGTTTCACACAAAGCCCCAACACGCCCTGGGCACCAAGGCACACAGCATCGCAACTGCTGCCACACACACTGACCCCAAACCTCCCAGCACCACCCGCTCAGGAGACCGGCCTCGCATCACCTAGCGGGCCATCTCCACACACACAGCCCCGGGCAATGGCTTTACTCTGGGGAAGCACGCAGCCCCTGTGACTGGCCTCAACCATGCCAGGAAGGACGGTGCAGCCAGAGCTGCTCTCCTGGCAAAACCGAGCTCAGAGCCCAAACTAGAGTTGATCAAGAAACAGGAGGGAGGGATGGGGTGGCTCAGTGGGCAGTACTGCTTAGCACCACAAGGCCCTGGATCTGAGCCCCAGCAACAAAATAACAAACGAATGAATGAATGAGGGAGCTGGGCGGTGGCACACACTCACTCTCACTGGGAATCCTAGTCCTTGGGAAGCTAAGACAATAGAACTGCAAGTGTGTGGCCATCCTCAGCAATTTACAGGGACCCTCAGCAACTTAGGTCAACTATTTCAAAATAAAAAGTGACAGGGCTGGGGGTATAGCTCAGAGGTAGAATGCCCCTGGGCTCAATGCCCAGTACCCCAAACAAAACCCCATAGGACGTATAGCCAGGCACACATGGCGAACCCGCCAAGAACCAGGATCCCACTTCCTCCAGGGTCCGCCACCAAGACGTCTCCGTGGGCCCTGACCCTGCAGCCCTGCGCTGGGAGCTCCCTGCACGCGGGAAAGCCAGCGTTCTGAGCCAACTGCCCGGGGCTGGGGAGGCTGCATGGAGGTGCCTCCCCACAGTGAACTTCCAATGTACTGCCTTGCTCCCACCAAACCACCACAGCCCCCACGCCACCCCACCCCGGTCTACTGCCTGGTTCACGGACATGGTGACTCTAGGGACCTGACCCGAATGGAGTCCTCTGACTGGCTTCCTCAACTCAGACGACGTCACTAACTTCTGTCCTGTCACGGCAGGCGTCACAGTCTCCTTCCTGAAGGCTGGGTAGTATATATCCCACGGTACTGGGATCTCCTGTTGTCTGTCTGTCATCTGTCAACGGACATTTAGGATGCTTGTACCTTTTGGCACTGTGAACAGTGCTACTCTGTGAATATTTCTGGACAAGACTACTGAACATATTAATTTGTGTGTGTGGGGGGGGGGATGGATACTGGGGATTAAACTCAGTAGGGGCACTCTACCAGTAAGCTACACCCCCAGCTGCTCTTATTCTTTGAAACAGGATCTCACTAAGTTGGTGAGGCTGCCCTCAAACTTGCAACCCTCCTGTCTTTGCCTCCCAAGCAATGGTATTACAGGTGTACACCAACACTCCCAACTCAAACATATAAATTTTTTTTTGAAGAGCCGGGCGTGGTGGCGCACGATTGTAATCCCAGCACTCGGGAGGCTGAGACCAGAGGATGGGGGTTCGCGGACAGCCTCAGCTACTTAGCGAGGCCCTTCGCAACTCAGTGGGACTCTGTTTCAAAAAATAAAAAGACTAAAACATAGAGCTGGGGTTGTGGCTCAGAGGTAGAATGCCCTGGGTTCCATCCCTAGTACCAAAAAAATCTTTTGGGGAAGGCATTTAGATGGGAAAGATTGAGCGACGGTGGCCGGGACGCCCGGCCGGCTCCGGCCCGTCTCACTTCCACACTGCAGATCCAGCTGCGGAGGCTAAAGCGGCGTGAGGGCCACTGAGCCGCGACCCCGATGCAGCCCACCTCTCCTGCTCAGGCGAAGCGCACCCGGCCAGGCACCGCTGCCGCTTGCCACTAGCCGACGCCGTCTGGGACCACAGGAAGAGCGCGCCCATTTCAGTGTCGATGCAATCCACAAGAAACCTTCGCAGACACGGGGCACAAAGCCCCACCGAGCTCAGATGCTGTAGTTTCCGAAGCCAAATATGACCTCCGTGACTAGAAATCAGCCGCCGAGGCAAACAAAGCTAGCACGGCACTAGGGCTTCACACACTGGATCTCTACCCCTCACCCCACCACAGGGGACAGCGCCCAACTGTGGAGACGGAGGAACCAAGGCAGAGAGGGAACGCCCCTGCTGCTCCCTTCTGCAGGCCTGTGCCGGCACAATCAGGTCTCTCTCTTTCTGTGGTGTTGGGGGTTGAGCCCAGGGGCATTTGACCTCCAAGCTCTACCCACAAGTCCTTTTTTTTTTTTGGTGGTACTGGGGGTGGAACCCAGGGGCTTTCTACCTCGGGGCTATACTCCCAGACTTTTTTTTTTTTTTTTTTTTTTGCGGATCTGGGGATGGAACCAAGGGGCATTTGATTTCCAAGCTACATCTCCTGCCCTAATTCTTATTTTTTATTCTGAAACAGGGTCTCACTAAGTTGCAGAGGGCCTCACTAAGTAGCTGAGGCTGTCCGCGAACCACAATCCTCCGGTCTCAGCCTCCCGAATGCTGGGGTTTCAAGCGTGCGCCACCACGCCCGGCTTCAGACCTATTTTATATGTTATTTGGAAACAGGTTCTCACTAAGTTACTGAGAGCCTCACTAATTAGCTGACAGCCTCCCAAGTGCGGAGATTACAAGTGTGTGCCACCACACCCAGCCCTATTTCACTTTTGATTTGGAAGTACGGTCTTGCTCAGTTGCCGAGACTGGCTTCAGACCTGCAATCTGCCTGTCTCAGCCTCCCAATTTATAGTGCTGGGATTACAAGTGTGCACCACCACGCTCAGCTCAATTTGGGTTTTGTTTTGTGTGTGTGTGTGTGGGGGGGGTACTGGGGATGGAACTCAGGGGCTTTCTATCTCCGGGTTACACTCCCAGACCTATTTTCTATTTTATTTGGAAACGGTCTCACTGAGTTGCTGAGAGCCTCACTAAGTAGCTGAGGCTGGCTTCGAACCTGTGCGATCCTCCTGTCTCAGCCTCCCAAGTGCTGGGATTCCAGGCGTGTGGCGCCACGCCCAGCTCAATTTGGGTTTCTAATGGATTTCCTAAGGAGCAGTTACACCTCCTCGTACTCACGGGGGCTCCAATCCCAGCAGGGGTGGAGCACTGCGGGGTTAGAACTAGCCTGGGGAGGAGCAGCCTGGCCCGCGGAGCGCCAGCCACCAGACCACTCCAGGTCCCTGGCACAGCCTGCCCTTGTACCTCATACTCCTTCAGGGTCCCCTTCCAGGTACACCCATCGCTGGGACAGACGGCTGGCAGGCTCTCCACCTCCCTGCGGGCGGCGTTATCAGGGAAAGCCTGGAAAGGGGGAAGAGCCCAGGTGAGCCCTGCAGCACCCACTGACCCCTGCTGGTGGTCAAGCTGTGAGCCAAGGCCCACAGCTCCGGGCCCTGAGGAACAGCGGGTGCCTGAGGACCAGGACCAGCTGCCGCTGCACGCCAACCTCTGCAGCCCGGACGCTGCCCCTGCCCAGGGCAAATCTGGCTTCTAAAGTCTCATTCTGCCACTGGGGTTAATGCCCAATCAACTTCTGCCCAGCAATTTTACCTTCAAGGCACTGTACTTACCGAACTGGTTTCTAAAATAGAAATGCCTTCTTCATATATGCCCTCGTGAACACAGGCAGCGCAGTTCTGCGGCCCGGAGCTGGTGGGGACGGAGGAAAACAAACTACTGAGAACGCTGCGCGAGGAGGAGCCGAGTGCCGTGCAGCGCCAACAGCCACGCCGCGCCGCACTCCTAAACGTCCTCACCTCGGTGAAGTGGGAGGCACAGGTCAACTGTTCAGTAAATAAGACCGCCAACAAGTGAGAAGGTTCCAACCCGAGGGGCATGCAAGGCCTGGCCCGAGGCTGATTACTCCTCTGTGCACAAGGCACTTGCTCTCTGCAAAGGGGACACCCAAAGGTGTGTGCTCCAGACACGGCACGGCTCGCCCTCGCAGCCCCAGGCAGCCACCACTGGGAGTGGGGCGGGGCGGAGCAGCGAGCCCGCACACCCAGAGCAATCCAGGGAGCCTGGAGCCCGTCATTCTCCAGTGCTCACAGTACTGACACCAAGAGCAACAGGCAGCCCGAAGCATACACGTTCGTTCGTTCGTTCATTCATTCATTCATTCATTCATTCGGCAGTACTGGAGATAGAACCCAGGGGCATTCTATTTCCAAGCTACAACTCCAGCCCTATTTGTTATTCTTTATTTTGAAACAGGGTCTCACTGAATTACAAAGGGCCTTACTAAGTAGTAGCTGAGGCTGTCCTCAAACCACAATCCTCCTGTCTCAGCCTCCCAAATGCTAGGATTACAAGTGTGCGCCAACACACCCAGCTTTGTGATCACCATTTTTAAGTGATTAACTTTAATCTCTTGGTTTGCACTAAGCTTCTGGAATCCAGACAGGATGGATAATGGGAGCCACCACATTGGATAGCACAAGTCAAACACCTGCACCCCACCACAGGCGGCGGCGGTCCGGCCGTGCGCACCTGAGGATGCTGGTCAGACAGAATGAGCAGTAGCGATGGCCACACTGGGCCTGGAAGGGCCTCCGGAGGATGTTTCTGCAGGCAGAGCACAGGTACTTGGCTTCCAGCTTGGTCCCCAGGAGGGTCTTGGAGAAGCCGGGCTGTAGCAGGTCTAGTGAGCCAGGGGGGGTCACGCTGGCTGTAGCCATGAGCACTGTAATCTGCACACGTCACGAAACCCTGAGGAAGAATAAGGACCGTGTCACACTCAAATGCAGAGTAACCCTCTGGAGGGAAAATGAAGGCAATGGGCGTGCCAACGGCGGGGTGATCTATGACAGAGGACCAAGAAGAAGACTTCAGCTCAGAGGAGCCTCGGGACAGGCGAGCCCAAGCTCCAGCTACAAACACAGGGCCTGTGGACCAGCAAGGCGATGGCCACATGCTGCCATGCACAGACAGCAATGCGGGTCGTGTGTGCACGGTACTGGAGCTTGGGCCCAGGGGCGTTCTACCTCTAAACTGCACCCCAGCTTATTTTTTGTGGTCCTGGGGATGGAACCCCAGGAGCACTGTACCTCCGAACTATACCCCCAACCCTATTTTTCAGTCTTTTTTCTTTTTTTTTTTTGTTGCGGGTCTGGGGATGGAACCCAGGGGCATTTGACCTCTGAGCTACACCCCCTGCCCTATTTTTTATCCTTTATTTTGACCCGGTTGGGTCTCACTGAGTTGCAGAGGGCCTCACTAAGTAGCTGAGGCTGTCCGCGAACCGTGATCCTCCAGGTCTCAGCCTCCCAAATGCTGGGATTACAAGCATGCGCCACCACGCCCAGCTTATTTTTCAGTCTTATTTTTGAAACAGGGTCTCACTGAGTTGCAAAGGGCCTTCCTAAGTAGCTGAGGCTGTCCACGAACTGCGATCCTCTGGTCTCTGCCTCCCGAATGCTGGGATTACAAGCGTGCGCCACCACGCCCAGCCACCCAGCCTATTTTTTTTGGGGGGGGGTGGTACTGGGGGTGGAACCCAGGGGCTTTTCTATCTCTGGGCTATACTCCCAGACCTATTTTATACTTTATTTGGAAATAGGGTCTAAGTTGCTGAGAGCCTCACTAAGTAGCTGAGGCTGGCTTCAAACCTGTGCAATCCTCCTGTCTCAGCCTCCCAAGTGCAGGGATTACAAGCGTGCGCCACCACACCCGGCTTATTTTATTTTTATTATTTTTGTGTGTGTGTGTGGTGCTGGGGTTCCTGGAAGCCCTTCTACCTTGGGCTACATTCCCAGACCTTTTTATTTTTGGAAACAGGGCCTCTTAAGCCAGCGCGGCTGGCTTCGAACCTGCGCGATCCTCCTGTCTCCGCCTCCTAAGCGCGGGGATTACAAGCGTGCGCCACCACGCCTGGCTTTATTTTTATTTTGAAACAGCATCTCACTCAGTAGTGGAGGGCCTCGCTAAGTCGCTGAGGCTGGCCTTGAACCTGCAGTCGTCCTGCCTCCACAGGCTTCTTGATGGCATGAATCCTGGCTGGAGAACAGAGCCTTCCCGCCAACACGAGTGCATAGCATCAAGCCTCCCGGCCGAGATGGCCACACAGGGCAGGGCGTGGCCTCGAGGCACCGGCCTCCGCACCCCTCTATCCCAGCATGTGGCCTGCAGAGCCCTGCCACCTGCCAATAGTGGGGCCTCGGCAGGCAGCACCAAGGTGTCAGTCTATCACTCCGTGCCCAGCGGCCATTCCTCCTGCCGCCTCGCCCCCCCCCCCCCAGCCCCGTACCGTCCTTGCACTGCGGCCTTCCCTCAGCCTGGGCCTGCTCTTCCCCGCCAGCACAGCGGCCTCACTGGGCTCCTGCCTGACTCCCAGCGGGTGAGCTCACAGTCTCCCTGCCTGCCCAGCGGGGACCTCCCTGTACAGGAACCCAGGAAGAGCGGTCCACGCAAGGCTGGCCCAGGCCGAGACCTGCTGGTCAGGTGGAGAGAGCCAGCAAAGTGCCTCAAGGAGCTCTGTCCTGGAACCTGGCAGCAGCACCCAGGCCTCTCAAGAACACCTGCACTCCTCCACACGGGGAAGAGGGAAGAGAGGGAGACCCGCCACAAACCTCCAAATCCCGGCCTCATTCCAGGAGGAAAGAGAAGAGGTACCCCCAGACAGGCAGTACACGAGCCCAGAGTTCTGGCTTATGCAGCAAGTACAGAAACATCCATGCCACAGATGTCAACGAGAAAACGTGGGCAGAAACACCCCTGGCGGCAGCCCAGTGACGGCAAACCCGACTTCTCCACGCCGCAGCACGCAGCCATGGCAGCAGGGCCCGTGCTCGGGGCACGCTGCTCTTTGGTGACGCCCCTCGCCAAAGCAGCCTTCAGGGCTGAGGCTGACCACTGCTCAGAGCCGGGGGAGCATGGGCCACAGGGAGCTGGTGCAGCCCAAAAGAGCTGCAGGAGGCAGCAGGTGTGCCTAGGAGCAGGGAGTAGGAACTGTGCGCAGCTCGGAGCAGCCAAGAGCCTGCAGAACAAAGCCTCGCTCTTTTACTTGCCTCTTAGAACCACTCCTGCACTCAAGCAAAGGTGCTTCCCCTCCTCTGCAGGAAGAGGGAACACTGCCTGCCCTGCGCCTGCCGTCCCACCGCAGCCTGGCCTCCAGGAGGCGTGAGGCTCCACTCGGCCACAGGCCCCACCAACTTGCCTTACTCGCTGGCCTCCATGTTCAAGTGGCCAAAAGGATCATCCTGATGGCGCCAAGCCCTGGGCACTGGCACCTCAGCACCAGCAAGCCACTCACGCACTCAGGGACTGGCCGAAGGCCACAGCGCGGCCATGTGGGCTGGACACAGCAGCACAGGACCGCTCCCGAGAAAGTGACGGGCCTCTAGCAGCAGGCCAGTGGCTGGCCAGTCCCAGTGGGATCTGGGAGGGTCCTCCTCCTCCAGCACACTGCCCCAGAAGGCGGGTCTCCCCGCCATTGCCACTTGCCACGTGCCAGGGACTCTCCAATCCCACAGGCTGAGTCCAAGCACGCCCGACCCCGGGCTGGCCTTGCTGTCTGCACTCTCCTTCACACCCACACCAGACAGGCGCATCACCCAGAGTACCCAGCACACTCGGAGGAAGCCATGACAGCCCGCACCTCACCGGGACCCCAGACACCGGACACTGGGCCCTTCCTCCAACAGGCCCTCGCCAGTCTGCTCTGCACGCTGAGGCTGCTTCCAGTGCCTGCAGTCCCGGGGACTGAGGGACCCAGGCCCTACTGGTATATGCCTGGACACACGCTAACATGGCCTTTCACCCCATACTGGCTGACTATAAAGATGGCTATGTTTTAAATTTATTAGCCGGGCATGGTGGCGCATGCTTGTAATCCCAGCATTCAGGAGGCTGAGACTAGAGGATCGTGGTTCCTGGACAGCCAGGAACTTACTTAGTGAAACCCTGTTTCAAAATAAAGAATAAAAAATAGGGCAGGAAATGTAGCTCGGAGGTCAAATGCCCCTGGGTTCCCTCCCCAAACCCACAAAAAAAAATTGTTTATTTTTGGTACTGGGGATTAAAACCACTGGCCAGGCATGGTGGCAAACACTTGTAATCCTAGCATTTGGGAGGCTGAGACAGGAGGACCGTGGTTCACAGACAGCCTCAGCTACTTAGTGAGGCCCTTTCAACTCAGTGAGACCCTGCTTCAAAATACAGAATTTAAAAAAGTGATCTATAGATTCAATGCAATTTCCATTAAAATACCAGCAACATTCTTCATAGACCTAGAAAATCAATCATGAACTTTATATGGAGAAAGAAAAGACCTAGAATAGCCAAAGCAATTCTCAGCAACAAGAAACATGCAGGAGGCATCACAATCCCAGACTTCAAATTATACTATAGAGCAATAGTAGTAAAAACAGCATGGTACTGGCACAAAAACAGATATACTGGCCAGTGGATTAGAATAGAAGATACAGAAACAAACCCACACATCTTTAGTCAATTAATCTTTGACAAAGGGGCCAAACTCATACGCTGGAGAAAAGACAGCCTTTTCAACAAATGGTGCTGGGAGAACTGGCTATCCATTTGTAGAAAGATGGAACTAAACCCCTACATCTCACCATGCACAGGAATCAACTCAAGATCAATCAAAGACTTAGAAATCAGACCTGAGACTGTGAAGTTAGTAGAGGAGAGCATAGGTTCAACACTACAACATATTGGCACAGGCAGTAACTTTCTCAACAAAACCTCCAAAGCTCAGGAAATTAAAGCAAGAATTAACAAGTGGGATAGCATCAAACTAAAAAGTTTCTTCTCATCAAAGGAAACCATCAAAAACTTAAAGAGGAAGCCTACAGAATGGGAAGAGATCTTTACCAGACACCACTCTGATAGGGGGCTAATATCCAGAATATACAAAGAGCTCAAAAAACTCTACACTAGCAAAACAAACAACCCAATCAAGAAATGGGCAAATGAACTGAATAGACACTTAACTAAAGAAGAGATACAAAGGGCCAATAGATACATGAAAAGATGCTCTTCATCACTGGCCATCAGGGAGATGCAAAACTACACTGAGATTCCATCTAACCCCAGTCAGAGTGGCAAGCATAAAGAAATCAAACAACAACAAATGCTGGTGAGGATGTGGGGAAAGAGTAACTCTCTTACACTGTTGGTAGGAATGCAAACTAGTTCAGCCACTATGGAGATCTGTGTGGAGATTCCTAAGAAAGCTAGGAATAGATCCACCATACGATCCAGCTCTACCACTCCTGGGTATTTTTCCAAAAGGGTTGAATTCAGAGAAATACAGCAACATATGTGTACCTATGTTCATAGCAGCACAATTCATAATAGCCAAAATATGGAACCAACCCAGGTCTCCATCAACAGAAGAATGGATTGCAAAACTCTGGGAAATACACACAATGGAATTCTACTCAGCCATAAAGAAGAACAAAATCATACCATTTGCAAGAAGATGGAAAGTCCTGGAGAGCATCATGTTAAGTGAGATCAGCCAAGCACAGAAGGAGAAGGTACATGTTTCCTCTAATATGCCCAAACTAGGGAACACAGAGGATACCAGTGGTACTCCAGGTAATGGAGGGGAAATACCATCAAAGCTTGAATGGAAAGATAGGAGAGGAGGAAGGCTGAACTTGATTAACGAGGGTCTACATCCGAATATGTGTAAAATTATGAATATGGCATGGTTACCCTGGACAATCATTGGTGGGAGGCGGGAAGGGAAAATGGGGGTGAGGAGAAGGCATCAAGGATAGTTTAAATGTATACCATTTATGTTCAATAAAAAATTAAAAATAAATAAACATAGCTGTAAGTAACGCATATAAGAAATTAAACTAAATGTTATAGAAGTCCTAATGCTAACTGTAATCCTAATTGTAAACGTATGTGAAACTCTTAATGAAATTGAACATAATTGCACATACATATGACATGTAAAACACTATTCCGAGCTTTTAAACATAGCTGTAACTAACGCATATAAGAAATTAAACTAAATGTTATATTAGTAAAAATAAATAAATAAAATAAAGAAAGAAAGAATAAAAAATAGGGCTGGGGATGTAGCTTATAGGTAGAATGCCTCTGAGTTCCATCCCTAGTACGGCAAAAAAAAAAAAAAAAAAAAAAAGACGGGCATGGTGGACGCTTATAATCCCAGCATTCGGGAGGCTGAGACTGGAGGATCACGGTTTGCAGACAGCCTCAGCTACTTAGTGAGGCTCTTTGCAACTTAGTGAGACTCTGTTTCAAATAAAGAATAAAAAAAAAAAAAAACATGGCAGGGGGTGTAGCTTGTAGGTCAAATGCCTCTGGGTTCCATCCCCAGACCGGCAAAAATAAATAAATTACTTAATTAAAAAAAAAAAACCTGGGTATGATGGTGCACGCTTGTAATCCCAGTACTTGGGAGGCTGAGAATGGAGGATCCCAGGTTTGAAGCCAGCTTTAGCAGCTCAGTGAGGTTCTCAGCAACTTAGGGAGACTCTGTTTCCAAATAAAATATAAAACAGGTCTGGAGGTATAGTCCAGAAGTAGAAGGCCCTGGGTTCCATCCCCAGTACTACAGAAAAATAAATAAATAAATAAACAGCCGGGTGTGGTGGTGCATGCTTGTAATCCCAGCATTCAGGAGATGGAAACTGGAGGATCAGTTTCCGGACAGCCTCAGGTAATCAGCGAGGCCCTTTGCAACTCGGTGAGACCGTTTCAAAAAATAAAAAGACTAGGCCAGGTGTGGTAGCGCTTGCTTGTCATCCCGGCGCTTGGGAGGCGGAGACAGGAGGATCGCACAGGTTGGAAGCTAGCCTCGCTGGCTTAAGAGACCGTTTCCAAATATAAAAATAAAAATATAAAATAGGTCTGGGAGTGTAGCCTGGAGATAGAAGGGTTTCTAGGAACCCTTACCAGTACCACCAAAAAAATAAACAAAATAAAGAATACAAAATAGGGGTGGGGGTCCAGCTCAGAGAACAGAATGCCTCTGGGTTCCATTCTCAGTACCAAAAAAGGATAAAAACCAGGGCTGGTAGAATGCCCCTGGGTTAACACCCCCAGTACCGCAAAAAAAAATAAAATAAATAAAATAAAATAACTTGCTGAGGGTGGTCTGGAACCTGTGATTCTTCTGTCTCGGCCTCCCAGGTACCAGGATAACAGGCATGCATGACCATACCCAGCCGCTCTTTTTTCTTGAACGATGAAAAGGGGGAAAGGCCGACTGGATGTGGTGCACCCCTGTTATCCCAGGGCCTGAGAGGCTGACACAGGAGCTTCCCAGGTGTGAAGACAGCTTCAGCAAGTAGTAAGACTCTCAGCGACCTAGGAGACCCCATTTCAAAATAAGACAGGACTAGGGGAGCAGCGCGGAGGTAGACCCCACTAGGTTCAACTCCCACACCACAAAAAAGGAAAAAGAAAAAAGGGGAAGACCACAATGCAGAAGGGCTCCACCTCCGCGCCGCCGGCTTCTGGATGCCCCTTGCAACCTCGCAGGCCCTGCCCACTGGCCGGACACCTGCTGCGCGGGGCAGCACCACTACCGCCGCCTGGGGCGTGAAAAACAGACACCCTCAACACGCCAGTGGCAGGCGGGCAAAGGCTCCAAGGTACCAAGGACGTCATGGCGCACTCTGGGGTCTCGGCGCCGAAGGGCTTCCTTAAACTTGGGTTTGAATCTCGTTTACAAATACACTTGAACCTCTAAGAACTGGACAGCCACAATGAGGACGCAGCAGTGCGGTGCCCATCAGCACACAGCCCACCACTGGCCCCGATGCGCTCCTGTGTGTGCAGGCTCCATGGCCAGGCCTGCACAGGCTGACCGCCTGCAACCACACAAGGCAAGGGAGGAGCAGGGACCCCGCTGGCCACACAGACAGGGTACAGGGCCCAGAGGCCGGCGCCGCTTCCCTTTTGAGCTTACGCTGTGAGAGGTCATGTTATGAGCACCCAACTCAGGACCAAAACACACTGTGGCTCGTTCAGGTTCCGGATCGGTTTTACTACAAGTCCCAACTCAGACAGGTCAGCGTGTTAAGAACAAAACCAGCATCCACACACATTCGAGCGCGGCCCACACTGGCAGTCCTGGCTCCCTAACGCATTCCAAACACACTGGAAGTGGCAAACTTACACCTTGCCAGGGACGCGTCTGAAGCTAAGCTGCACCGGAGCTGAAGCAGGAGGATCACAAGTTCAAGGGCAGCATGGGCAAGACTCTGTGCCAAAGAAATACAAAATGGGATGCATCTCAGTGGCAGAGTGCTTGCCTAGCATGCGTGAGGTCTCAGGTTCGAGCCCGAGTACTGCCAAACACAAAAGGTTCTTCTAGCAGATATAAAACAATATTACTTGTGTGTGCTGCTGGGGATTAAACTCGAGCATTCTACCTCTGAGCTACACCCTTAGCCCCAGGATTTTATTTATTTATTTATTTATTTTTGTGTGTGTGGTCCTGGGGATGGAACCCAGGGGCATTCTACCTCTGAGCTATACTCCCAGCCCTACTTTTCATTCTTTTTTTTTTTTTTTGCAGGTCTGGGGATGGAACCCAGGGGCATTCGACCTCCGAGCTACACCCCCTGCCCTATTTTTTATTCTTTATTTTGAAACAGGGTCTCACTGAGTAGCAGAGGACCTCACTAAGTAGCTGAGGCTGTCCTCGAACCGTGATCCTCCGGTCTCAGCCTCCTGAATGCTGGGATTACAAGCGTGCGCCACTACGCCCGGCTTTCATTCTTTATTTTGAAACAAGGTCTCACTGAGTTGCAAAGGGCCTAAGTGGCTGGGGCTGTCCTTGAACCATGATCCTCCTGTCTCAGCCTCCAGAATGCTGGGATAATAAGCGTGCCCACCACACCGGCTTTTTTTATTTTGAAACAGGGTCTCGCTAAGTTGCTGAGGAACTCACCAAGTTGCTGAAGCTGGGACATAAACCTGTGTTCCTCCTGTTTTAGCATCCCAAGTACCTGGCCTGAAACTCTTTTA
This sequence comes from Muscardinus avellanarius, assembly GCF_963383645.1. Lineage (NCBI taxonomy): Eukaryota > Metazoa > Chordata > Mammalia > Rodentia > Gliridae > Muscardinus > Muscardinus avellanarius. The sequence goes on from NC_137799.1 coordinate 1,138,251, forward strand.
TTTGGAAAAAGAGTCTTACTAGTTGGGCGTGGTGGTGCACGCTTGTAATCCCAGCCTTGGGGAGGCTGAGACTGAAGGATTGCAGTTCGCGGATGGCCTCAGCTACTTAGTAAGGCCCTCCTCAACTTAGTGAGGCCCTGTTTCAAAATAAAGAATAAAAAATAGGGCAGGGGGTGTAGTTCGGAGGTCAAATGCCCCTGGGTTCCATCCCCAGACACGCCAAAAAAAAAAAAAAAGAGTCTCACTAAGTTGCTAAGGCTGGCCTGGAACCTGTGATCCTCCTGACTCAGCCTTCCAAGCACTACAATTACAAGTGTGCACCACCAGCACGTAAGGCCACAAAACAGTGTTTAGGGAAAGATTCCAGATATGCAAATTCGTGACAATGGAGGTTGAGTAGCTGTTATACCGGGGGTGAGTCTTGCCTACTAGGAGAAGGAAGGGCCTTTCAGAGTGCTGGAAATGACATATTTGTACACAAAAACACATCTGGCTGTACACTTAGCACTTGTGCATTAAAAAAGTGGAGTTTTTATTTCCAAAGAGCTAACATAAAAAAGATGGTGAAATTCTTTTTTTTTTTTTATTGGTGGTACTGGGGGTGGAACCCAGAGGCTTTCTACTTCCCGGCTATATTCCCAGACCTATTTTATTTGGAAACAGAGTCTCACTAAGTTGCTGAGAGCCTCACTAAGTAACTGAGGCTGGCTTCGAACCTGCGTGATCCTCCTGTCTCAGCCTCCCAAGTGCTGAGATTACAAGTGTGTACCACCATGCCCGGCTGAAATTCTTAATTACCAGAGACCAATGCCTGCTTCCCCCAAATGATACGGTCTCCTAATACTAAAAAATGACAGAAAGAAGCTAGAAGTGGTGGCGCACACCTGCTATCCCAGTACTTGGGAGGCTAAACCAGGGGCTTTGCAGATTCAAAGTCAGTCTCAGCAGCTTAGCTAGATCGTGTTTCACAATAAAAAATAAGGGCAGGGCTGGGCGTGGTGCACCACATACCTGTAATCCCAATGCTTGGGAGGTTCAGCCAGGGGCACTGCAGGTATGAAGTCAGCCTCAGTAACTTAGCAAGACCCTGTTTAAAAAAAAAAAAACAAGGCCAGGGCTGCGCATGACGGCGCACATTTGTAATCCCAGTACTTGGGAGGCTGAGACAGGAGGATCCAGGTTTGAGTACAACCTCAGCAAGTTGTGAGACTCATCAACCTAGTGAGACGCTGTTTCAAAATAAAAAAAAAATAGGGCTAGGGCCGGGCGTGTGGGCACGCTTTGTAATCCCCACGCTTGAGAGGCAGAGACAGGAGGATCACGCAGGTTCGAAGCCAGCCACGCTGGCTTAAGAGACCCTGTTTCCAAATATAAAAAAAAAGTATAAAATAGGTCTGGGAGTGTAGCCCAGAGGTAGAAGGGCTTCCAGGAACCCCAGTACCACCAAAAAAAAAAATAATAAAATAAAATAGGGCTAGGGGTATGGCTTAGAGGTAGAATGTCCCTGGATTCCATCCCCAGTACTGCAAAAGAAAAAAAAAAAAATTAAGCCGGGCATGGTGGCACACGCTTGTAATCCCCGCGCTTGGGAGGCTGAGACAGGAGGATCGCATGGGTTCGAAGCCAGCCTCGGCTACTTAGTGAGGCTTTCGGCAACTTAGCAAGACCCTGTTTCCAAATAAAATATACTAAAAAAAAGGTCTGGGAGTATAGCCCAGAGGTAGAAAGCCTCTGGGTTCCACCCCTAGTACGACCAAAAAAAAAAAAAAAATTAAAAGCAAAATTATACTTTTATACTTAAGCCCATCTTTTTTCAGGTTCAACATAAAACAAAATAGAAGCTTGTACCAACCTGACATCTGACAACCATTTCTCTAAGAACATCTAAAAGGTATTTTGCAGGAAAGGCCCTTACATGTGTTGGCTGATACTGGCTGAGATTTGCTCAAACCATCAATGCTTAGTTCCTCCTATTAAAAACTAGGGTTACCAATAAAGCGAGAATAGCTGGGCCAGGATGCAGCAGTGCCGTTCCTCTGAAGTCTCACAGCTACGCCACAGGGTCTATTCCCTGCTGACGCTGTGTGGCCCTGGCTCCCTGACCTCCTTGTGTGAAGTTCCAGGGCTTGGCCAACACTACAATCCACTGCGTGCGTGCGTGCGGGCGGTGCTGGGGATGGAACCCAGAAGCTTTCTACCTTTGAACTACTCCCCCAGCCCTATTTTACTGTTATTCTGAAACAAGGTCTAAGTTGTAGAGGGCCTCTCGAAATCGCTGAGGCTGGCCACCAACTTGCAATCCTCCAGTCTCAGCCCCCCAAGTACTGGGATTCCAGGTGTGTGCCACCGCGCTGGCTCCCTCGACTCTTTAGATGACAAAGGACCGCTCCAACCTGGCTGTGTCCCGCAATAGCTTCCCTGCCGCCCACTTCGTCCCAGCAGGACCTTCCACACAGGACTCAGACTGGGTCTCCCTCCTCCACAAGGAGCCCAGGGGCTTCCCGTCCCTCAGCATGAAAGCCAAATCCACAAGTGCACCCATCCTCCCCCCCCAGGGTCAGCCTGCCCTGGCCCCCGCAAACCCCTACCTACCCACCCCTGCCACAGCCTGTCCAGGTGGCCTGGCAGGAGGCAGGGGCTGGGAGGCTGGCGTCTAGACCAGGGCCAGGCAAAAACTGAAGGGCAGAAGCCGGCTCCGTGCTGTCCCTCACGGCTCCCCGAGGACACCCCCTCGGAAAGCCACGGCCCTGTAAACCAGCTGGCGGGGCTCCCGACACGGGGGCGGGCCGCTCCTCCGCACTCCCGTCCCGGGCTGTCCCCCACGCTTCCCACCACGTGCCCTCTGCTCCCAAGCGGACGCCAGCTGTCCAGTCCTCTCGGGGCCCCCAGCTCTGGAGACCCTGGTGTTGGGCCATCGTTCCGGGCAGTGTCCACTCATCTGGGGCTTCGTTTCGTTCGTGAAAACATCCACCCGCTTCAGACAGAGGCGGCAGGGACTGCCCCGGCCTGGGCTGAAAAAGGCACACCTGCCACTTACGCCGCCGACCCAGGTGGCAGCGAACGGCGGGAAGGCCGGGCCGACGCCCGCGTCCCCGGAAGTCCCACGGGTCGGAAAGCCCCGCCGGCGGCGGCAGGTGCGGCCCGCGCGGTGGACGCGGCGCGGCCGTGGACGGGCCGGCGAGGGAGGGCGCCACGGCGGCCGGGGCCGATCGCGACCCCGGGGCGCCCGGGCCCGGAGTCCGGGCTGCAGACCCTCGGCCCGGCCCCGTCCGGCCGCCAACTTTCCCGGGCCCTCGCCCCACTCCCAGTCCCCGGCCCCCGGCGCGCCCCAGCCCGCCCGGCCGCCCGCCCCGCACCTCACTCCGCCGGCCCGCGCCCCGCCGGCCGCGCCCGCGCCGCGTCGCCTCGCCCCGCGGTCTCCGCGCGCCCGGAACTCGGCGCCCGCCCGGCCCCGGCCCGCCCCGCCGACGGACGAACGCGGCAGCCTATCAGGAAGGCGAAGGGGGCTTCGGGAGCGCCGATTGGTCAGATCTGGCCCCTCCGCGGGCCCGCACGCTGACGGATGGACGCACGAGCCTATCAGGAGCGTTCGGGGAGCCGATTGGTGGGCGCTGCTGCGAGCGTCAATACTTAAGCTCCGAGCGTGGGCGCAGACAGAGTGGGTCTTTGCTTCGTGTTGGCTCCGCGGTCCGGAGTCACAGGACATGGGGGTGGGTCTCCTCGGATAATGAAACGTCCGCAACTGAGTGGTGCACTCCAGAGAGCTTAAATGGGGATTTGTATGTTAAGTGAACTTTTTTTGCGGGTCTGGGCATGGAACCCAGGGGCATTCGACCTCCGAGCTACACCCCAGCCCTATTTTTAACTCTTTATTTTGAAACAGGGTCTCACTGAGTTGCCAAGGGCCTCACTAAGTAGCTGAGGCTGTCCGTGAACCGTGATCCTCCTGTCTCAGCCTCCCAAGTACTGGGATGACAAGCGTGCACCACCATGCCCGCCTTATTTTTTTATTTTGAAACAGGGTCTTGCTAAGTTGCTGAGGCTGGCCTTGAACCTGCAATCTCCTGTCTCAGCTTCCCAAGTACTGGGAATACAAGTGTGTGCCATCATGCTGACTTCTATCAGTAGGTTTTGTAATACTGAGGATCAAACCCAGGGGCTTTCTACCTCTGGGCTTCACCCCTAGCCCTATGTTTTTATTTTTTTACTTTGAAACAGGGTCTCACGAAGTTGCAGAGGGCCTCACTAGATTGCTGAGGCAGGCTGTGATCCTCCTGTCTCAGCCTCCCAAGTAGGGGGATTACCAGCACGCGCCACTGCCCCGGGCTCAGTCTGTGGTTCTGAGTGCAGAGCACTCAGACCAGGGAGAGGGGAGGCGCCCTAAGTGGGAGGTGTCCTCCTGCCCCACCCACCAGCTGGGAATTGATCGACACCCTGGCTGGGGACTCTCCTCTCTTGCTGGCACGGAAAAAGGTGACTCACTGTGGGGATTACCACACGGGTCCTTCCTGCCAAAAAGAAAGCAAAGTCACTCCACTGAGGCGGCCACAGAGGGCAAGGCAGGGGCAGGGGACGTCCCCTAGACTCTGGAGGAGCCCCAGCTCCCCCCCAGCTGTGTAGGCCTAGAGATCAGAACAGAAGCTGCACCCCCACCAGCCCCAGGCTCCAGTCACCCACCAGGTGGCCGCTACCCTGGGCCCAGACCCAAGGGTGCTCACAGCCCTGAAGAGAGGTGTGGCCTGATCGCAGATTGGCACAGATGTGATGGACACCAGCTGATTGATTCAGCCAGGAGGCCCACCAGCTGCCCACTGGCCTGCAGGGCACTGGGCGGGGACAGCTGCAGGGCCCTACTCTGCCTGAGCTTCCTCCAGCCACACAGCCGGGCAGCCCCGCCCCCACTGGCTCTCTTGCTGTTCCTCTGCTGTCTGGCTCGCACACTGTGGGTGCCCAGAGGGGTCTGTGGACACTTCCAAATGCCACTGACCACCCGGCTTCCCCCAGCAGGGCTGGTCTCCTGGAAGCCCGCCCCTCGCCTCTGCTTCCTTGGGCCTTTAGGGTGACAGAGACCGGCTTGCACATGAAACCAGGGGGTGGAAGGCTGACATGGGGCCCTGCACCTGGGACACCCTCCTGCGGCCATGCTGTCCCGGGATGGCCTCGCCTCACGGAGACCCCAGTCTACTCGCTCAGCCCAAGAGCTTGCCCTCTGGCTTCTCTCTGCTTAGGAGGCTGATGGCCACCTTGTGCAGGCACTTTCTGTGTGTGTATGGTACTGGGGATTGACCCCAGAGGATTCTGCCTCCAAGCTACACCCCAGTCTTATTTATTTTTATTTTATTTTTATTTTTTGGTACTGGGGATGGAACCCAAAGGCTTTTGCCTCTGGGCTACACTCTCAGGCCTATTTTTATACTTTTTATTTGGAAACAGGGTCTCACTAAGTTGCTGAGAGCCTCACTAAGTAGCTGAGGCTGGCTTTGAACTTGCGTGATCCTCCTGTCTCAGCCTCCCAAGTACTGGGATTACAAGTGTGCGCCACCACACTCAGCTTATTTATTTATTTATTTATTTTGGTGGTACTGGGGTTCCTGGAAACCTTTCTACCTCCAGGTTACACTCTCAGACCTATTTTTATACTTTTTTAAATTTGGAAACAGGGTCTCTTAAACCAGCACGGCTGGCTTCGAACCTGCGCGATCCTCCTGTCTCTGCCTCCCAAGCGCGGGGATTACTAGGGTGCACCACCACGCCTGCCTAGTGTTTTTATTTTTTGAAACAGGCCTCACTAAGAAGCTGAGGCTGTCCATGAGCCATGAACCTCCAGTCTCAGCCTCCCGAATGCTGGGATTACAAGCGTGCACCAACACACCCAGCTTTATTTTTATTTTGAAGCAAGATCTCAGTAGGTTGATGAGAATTTCAGTACTTGCTGAGGCTGTCCTCGAACCTATGATCCTCCTGTCACAGCCTCCCAAGTACTGGGATTATAAGTATGTGCCACACAGGCCGTGTTGTCATTTCTAAAAGATGCTAGTTTGTGGGACCTGGTGGTACACACCTGTATGCCCGATACTTGGGAGGTTCAGACAGAAGGGTCACAGATTTAAGGCCAACCTCAGTTACTTAGTGAGTCCCTTTGCAACTCAGTGAGACCATTTCAAAAGAAAGAATAAAAAATAGGACTGGGGGTGTAACTCAGAAGTTGAATGTCTCTGGGTTCCATCACCAGTACTACACACACAAAAAAAAAAAAAAAGAAAGAAGAAGAAGAAGAAGAAGAAGAAGAAAAAAATAAAGGCCGGGCGTGGTGGGCACGCTTGTAATCCCCGCGCTTGGGATGGTAGAGACAGGAGGATCGCGCTGGTTCGAAGTCAGCCGCTCTGGCTTAAGAGACCCTGTTTCCAAATAAAAGTATAAAATAAGTCTGGGAGTGTAGCCCAGAAGGTAGAAAGGTTTCCGGGAACCCCAGTACCACCAAAAAAAAAAAAAAGGAAAAAAAAAGAAAAAATAGGGGCTCAGTGCGTGGCTCAGAGATAGAATGCTCCTTGGTTCCACCATCCCAAGAAAGAAAGGAAGGAAGGAAGGAGAGAAAGAAAGAAAAAGAAAGAGAGAAAGGAAGGAAGGAAGGAATGGGAGGGAGAAAAGAGAAAGAGAGAGAAAGAAAGAAAGAAAGAGAGAAAGAAAGAAAGAAAGAAAGAAAGAAAGAAAGAAGAAAAGAAAAGAGAGGTCAGTTCCACTCTCCCTCTGCCCGGGTCTGACATAAGCATTAGGAAGGCAGGACACAGAATCCCCTGCACCCGCGCCAGCAGGGCCCCGCCTCAGCGGAGCACAGCCCGCAGGTGGTGGGGATTCAGCCCCCTCAGCAGCCCCTGGGGCCCAGGGGACGCAGTGTTGGGGCCGGGCAGAGGCCGGAGCCGGGCGGGCCTCACCCTGCCGCCCGCACAGGCGCAGAACAGGGTGCCTAAAGGCTCATAACAGGTGATCGACCCTCTGCAAGGGTGAGCTCCAGGCACCCGTGAGGACGGCGTGGTGGGCCGCTCACGCAGACGGCTGCCTTCGGTGCCAGCACAGGCGGTGGGTGGCTGCGTGCCGCGTGTGTGTTGGCCGTGACCGTGGAAAGGACTCGGAGAGTGCTTCAAGGGGTGGGGTGGGAGCCACGGGCAGCGAGGCTTCGCACGCTCATCTGTATCCACACCACCTGCGTCCGGCCTGGCGTGGGGTGTCCACCCACAGTCCCAGTGACTCTGGACGTTGAGGAGGTTGAGGCAGGAGGCCTGCCAATTCAAGACCAGCCTCAACGATTTAGTGAGACCCTGTCTTAAAGCACAAAGCTGCGGCAGGGCATGGCAGCACATACCTGAAATCCAGGCACTTGAGAGGCTGAGGCAGGAGGAATGCAGGTTTGAGGATAGCCTCAGCAAGGTGGCAAGACTTTGAGCACCCCAGGGAGACCCCGTTTCAAAACAGAAACATAAAAAGGGCTAGGGATGTAACTCAGAGGAAGAATGCCCCTGGGTTCAATTCCTAGTACCACAATAAGTAAATCAACCAGACAGTGTAGCACAACCTCTAATCCAAATATTTGGGAGGCTGAGACAGGAGGATTGCAGGTTTGAGGCCAGCCCCAGCAACTTAGCAAGGCCCTCAGCAACTCAGTGAGTTCTGCTTCAAAGTAAAATAATTAAAAAGGCATGGAGCTGGGTGTGGCGGCGTATGCTTATAATCTCAGAATTTGGGAGGTTGAGACAAGAGGATTGCAGTTTGTGGACAGCCTCGGCTACTTAGGCCCTTTGCAACCTGTTTCAAAATAAAGAATAAAAAATAGGGCTGGGAGTATAGCTTGAAAGCAGAATGTTACTAGGTTCAATCCTCAGTCACACACACACACACACACACACACACACACACTGCATGGAGTTTAGCTCAGAGGTTCAATCTCCAGTGCCACACAATAAATAAATAGGACTTGGGGTGTAGCTCAGGGGTAGAGCACCTCTGGGTTCAATTTCCAGTACCACAAAAATAAATAAGTTAAATAAAGAGGGATAAGGATTATCTCATTGGATAGCACACCTCTGGGTTCAATCTCCAGTACCACCACCAAAAAAAAAAAAAAAAAAAAAAGGTTTAAGCAACCCCAGGTCACTTGGGAAGCATAGAAAAAGACCAAGAAGGAAGTTAAAAAAATCAGTCCCAATTATCCCAGACGAGCTCTCCCGCACTGAGGTCCAGCCCTGCTCAGCCTAACCCTGGCCAGCCGTGCCTGCCGCACACACAGAGGCCCGGCCTGGCCCGAGGCCTCTTCCACGGGCCTCACCTGGGCCACGCCGTCTCTGGGTGCCTGGGCCTCCTGCAGGGTTTCCCCCCCAGTGGTACTAGGAATTTAACCCAGGGAAGTACTTCTGAGATACACCCCCGCCCTGTTTTCATTTTATCTTGAAACCAGGTCTCACTAAGTTATTGAGTCTTGCTAAATTGCTGAGGCTGGCCTGGAACCTGTGACCCTCCTGTAAGCCAGCCTCAGTCCTGGCGGCCTGCGCGCCTGCCCCCCATGCTCACTGTCCTTGCCCGGGGAGGGGGAAGCATCCTGGGCCTCAAGGGGAGCCCCAGCCCTTGCTGGCTGGGTGGCTACGGATCCACTCTGGATCCGGCAGGGGAAGCCGCGCTCCACCTGCCGGCAGGAGCAGGAACTACTGCGTGGCCTGGGAGGCGGGCCGCGGCCCAAAGGGACCCAGCAGGACTTCCCTAACCACACACCTGGCCCAGCAAGGGCGGTCACCTGACAAGGCCACGCCACGCCGCCCCGGGGTGCTCTCCGTGGTCTTGGGGCTCCCTCCACCCTACCGCAGCTGGGCGCGCCAGCCCACCCTCCTCAGCCAGGCTCCTCACCTTCTGGGCTCTCAAGCTGTCCTCAGGACAGAGCAGCCGGGACGGGACGTGGGACCCGGGCCCTGCCCCTGGCACAGGCCTTGCGTTTCCCCGGATGGCCTGGCGCCACCCACCGCCCCTGCCCGGTGGCTCTGTGCTGCAGCTGGCCAGCGGGGCCCTGAGTGCGGTGGAGGAGCCCCGCTCACCTGGCTCACCTCCCTGACCAGGCCAAAAAGCAAGCTGGCAAACTGCAGTGCCACAGAGGCAGAGAGGGGACAGGCGCAGACATCCTTTACATGAGCGAGCTTTTCCGATCCAAGGGCAGCGGTGCGCACACCGACACCTTGTTTGGGGGAGTGGTAACAAGATGGTCAAGTTTCTGCCTGGGACTTTTGTTTGTTTTATGGTCCTGGGGACGAACCCAGGGGCATCCGATCTCCGAGCCACACCCCCAGCCCGGTTTTTTATTCTTTATTTTGAAACGGTCTCACTGAGTTGCAAAGGGCCTAAGTAGCTGAGGCTAGTCATGAACCTGCGATCCTCCTCTCAGCCTCCCAAATGCTGGGATTACAAGTGTGCGCCACCATGCCTGGCATTCTCTGACTTCTTTTGGGGTGTACTGGAGATGGAACCCAGGGGGCTTTCTATCTCCGGGTTACACTCCCAGACCCTTTTTAAAAATACTTTATTTGGCCGGGTGTGGTGGCGCACACTTGTAATCCCTGCACTTGGGAGGCAGAGACAGGAGGATCATGCAGGTTCGAAGCCAGCCTTGCTGGCTTAAGAGACCCTGTTTTTTTTTTTTTGTTTTTTTTTTTTGGTGGTAATGGGGTTCCTGGAAGCCCTTCTACCTCCGGGCTACACTCCCAGACCTATATTTTTACATTTTTATTTGGAAACAGGGTCTCCTAAGCCAGCGCGCGCGGCTGGCTTCGAACCTGCGCGATCCTCCTGTCTCTGCCTCCCAAGCGCGGGGATTACAAGCGTGCGCCACCACGCCTGGCAAGAGACCCTGTTTCCAAATAAAAAATATAAATTAGGTCTGGGAGTGTAGCCCAGAGGTAGAAGGGTTCCATTACCAGTACCACCAAAAATATATATATATATTTTTAATTTGGAAACAGGGTCTCACTGTGTTGCTGAGAGCCTCACTAAGTTGCTGAGGTTGGCTTTGAATCTGTGAGATCCTCCTGTCTCAGCCTCACAAGTACTGGAATTACAATCATGTGCCACCATACCTGGCTCAAAGAACACCTTTCACTTTCTTTCACTTGAGGCCATAGCTACAGAGTTAGGAAGAGGTTCAGACATGGGGTACAGTGTTAGGTAAAGATTCACAAAGGTTCCATGTCGTAGTATATTCTAGAAATTGTGATTCTGTACAATCCTGGTGGTCCTCAGACTTCTCTGCAGTCAAAAAAATCTTACATTCAAATGAAAACTCCAGGGAGTCCCTTGGACTGACACTTGAAATAGCTCTTAAATACCAGAGCCAGGGTGCAAAGTTTCCCAGGGTTGGCAATACACACTGCACCCGAATTTTAGGGACCTCCCCTGGAACAGAGAGTTCACTGGTTCAAAGTGAGCATAAGACGGCAGGCATGGCAGTGCACGCCTGGAATCCCAGTACATGGGAGGCTGCGACAGGAGGATCTCAGGTCCAGTGCCAGCCTGGGCAGCAACAGTGAGGCTCTTGGCAACCTGTAAGACCCTGTTTCCAAATGAAGAAATAAAATCGGGCTGGGGCATAGCTTGGAGGTAGAATGTGTCTCCGTTCAATCTCCAGGACCAAAAACAAACAAACAAACAAAAAACAGTAGGCAAAGGAGGAGCGAGGCTCCTAACTAGCACAGCCATGTCCCTGGAGGGGATCTCCTCCACTAGCACTCGGTAACAACAGACTATGAAGCCGGGCGTGGTGGCGCACGCTTGTAATCCCCGCGCTTGGGAAGCTGAGACAGGAGGATCGTGCGGGTTCGAAGCCAGCCTCAGCTACTTAGTGAGGCTCTCAGCAACTCAGTGAGACTCTGTTTCCAAAGTATAAAATAGGTTTGTGAGGGGAGCCTGGAGGTAGAATGCTCCTGGGTTCCACCCCCAGTACCACAAAAAAACAAAAAGTAGACAATGAACTTCTAGTAGTTTTTTTTTTTTTTTTTTTTTTTTTTTTTTGCAGTACTGGAGATGGAACCCAGGAGCATTCTATACTCCCAGCCATATTTTTTATTCTTTATTTTGAAACAGGGTCTCACTGAGTTGCAAAGGGCCTAAGTAGCTGAGGCTGTCTGTGAACCGCAAGCCTCCTGTCTCAGTCTCCCCAATGCTGGGATTACTAGCATGCACCACCACGCCCAGCTTGAATATGTCATTTTATTTTATTTCTGGGGCACTGGGATTGGAGCCAGGGATATTCTACCTCTAAGCTACACTCCCAGCCTTCTTAATTTTGAAACAGGGTCTCAAAGCTGGATGTGGTGGCTCATGCCTGTAATCCGAGCTATTGGGAGGCTGAGACAAGAGGATCACAGGTTAGAGAAAGTCTCAGCAAGTACTGAGACTCTTAGCAACCTAGGAAAATAAAATCAGGATGGGGGTGTAGCTGGAAGGTAGAATGCCTCTGGTTCAATCCACACTACTACAAAAAAAAAAAAAAGGAAAAAGAAACAGGGTCTCAGTAAGTTGCAGAGGGCTCACAACATTGCTGAGATTAGCCTTGAACAAGTGATCCTCCTGTCTCCCCACTCCCTAAGGAATTTTTTTTTAATTTAAATTTGTGTGGGGATACTGGGGAGGGACCCTAAGGACATTCCACCTCTGAGCTACACTCCAGCTCTATTTTATTTTTTCTTTGACCCAGGGTTTCACTGAGTTGTGAAGGCCCTTGCTAAGTAGCTGAGGCTGGCTGTGAACCTGTTATTGATCCACCTGTCTCGGCCTCCCAAGTACTGGGATTACAAACGTGTGCCATCACCTCCAGCTCAGAATTCTGCTGTTCTTTTTTTGTTTGTGTGGTACCAGGGATAGAACCCAGGGGCTTTCTACCTCCAGGCTGCACTCCCAGACCTATTTTAAATTTTCTTTGGAAACAGGGTCTCACTAAGTTGCTGAGAGCCTAAGTAGCTGAGGCTGGCTTCGAACCCGCGCGATCCTCCTGTCTCCGCCTCCCAAGCGCGGGGATGACAAGCGTGCCCACCACGCCCGGCCTAGAATTTTGCCGTCTTAAATCTACCTTTGGCTATACCCTCTGGGTTGCAGGATGAAGTAGATCTTGAAGAAGCAAGCTGCGCTGGCCGGTGCAAACTGAGGGTCCAGGCCCTGTGTGGGCTCCGCCGCCTGGAGGCGCTGAACACCCCAGTGCTGGCCACTCTGCAAGGCGCACCTACACTGCACAGCGGGGAGACTTCCCGCCCCCGTGCCCAGAGCTGTGGGGGGGGCACCAGGCTCAGTTCCTCCCTGGGGGCTCCTGGGGGCCAGGCTGAGCAGGAGGCCATAGGTCAGCAGCATCGGGCTCCTCGGGACCCCAGAAGGACTGTCTCTGCCCCACCGGGTGGCCGCGCCTGCAGGCACACAGCTGCGGCTCGCTGGCTGCCCTCTGTAACAGGGCTGACTGCCAGGGACACCAGCTGCTTGAGAAGAGGGCCTCGCATTGATGGAGGGAGGGTGGCTGCCGGCACTAGAAGAAAAGGGAAAGACTAAAACTGCGACATCTCGGAAGCACAGTCTATGAAACAGATGCTATAAGCTCGTCGCTGGGAAAGGAAGATGTGGTGACCACGTGCCACGCAGGAGGCCAGGGCGAGAGGACCGCGCACAGGTTTGAGGCCAGCCTCAACAGGTGAGTGAGGCCCTCGGCAACTTAGCGAGACCCTGTTTCAAAATAAAAAGTAAGAGCCAGGCGCAGTGACACACACCTATAATCTCAATATTGGGGAGCCTGAGACAGGAAGATCGCAGGTTTGAGGACAGCCTCAGCAAGTAGTAAGACTCTCATAAATCTAGCAAGACCCTGTTTCAGAATAAAAATATAATAGAGGAAAAAATGAGAAAGAATAAAAAGTTGGGCTGGGGGTCTAGTTCCGAGGTAGAATGCCCTGGGTTCAATTCCCAGTACCACAAAAGGAAAATTTTTAAAAACTATATATTAAAAATAAAATAGGGAGCTGGGAATGGTGGCGCACACTTGTAATTCCAGTTTTTTTTTTTTTTTTTTTTTGGTGGTACTGGGGATGGAACCCTTTTACCTCCAGGCTATACTCCCAGACCTATTTTATATTTTATTTGGAAACAGGGTCTCTTAAGCCAGTGAGGCTGGCTTCACCTGCGCGATCCTCCTGTCTCCGCCTCCCAAGTGCGGGGATTACAAGTGTGAGCCACCATGCCCAGCCTAATCCCAGTATTTGGGAGGCTGAGACAGGAGGATCCCAGTTCACAGTCTCAGCTACTTAGTGAGGCCCTCTGCAACTCAGTGAGACCCTGCTTCTTTTCCTTTTTTTTTTTTTTTTTTTTTTTTTGGTACTGGAGATGGAACCCAGGGGCATTCTACTTGTATGCTGTACCCCCCCCAGCCCTATTTTTTTGTTATTTATTTTAAAACAGGGTTTCACTGAGTTGCAAAGGGCCTTAGTAGCTGAGGCTGTCCATGAGCCACGATCCTCTGGTCTCAGCCTCCCAAATGCTGGGATTACAAGCGTGTGCCTCCATACCAGCAAGAGACCCTGTTTCAAAATAAAAAATAGAGCTGGGGGTATAGCTTGGAGGTAGAATGCCCCTGGGTTCCATCCCCAGTACCAAAAATAAGCTAAAATAAAATAAAAATAGACAAATATGTAGGTAAAAAGGATTACATACACTGAGAAAAATCTCCAAAAAGCAGAAATAATTTTGCCACATAAATCTAGATGAACCTTTATTGAAATATTTCTGTCCTTTTTTGTGAGTGATACTGGGGACAGAACCCAGGGGCATTCTACCTCTTAGCTACACCCCCAGTCCAACTTATTATTATTATTATTTTGGTGGTATTGGACTTCCTGGAAACCCTTCTACTTCTGGGCTACACAGCCAGACCTATTTTTTATACTTTTTTTTTTTGGAAATAGGGTCTCTTAAGCCAGCACAGCTGGCTTCGAACCTGCGCGATCCTCCTGTCGCCGCCTCCCAAGAGTGGGGATTACAAGCGTGCGCCACCACACCTGGCCCAGTCCAACTTTTTATTCTTTCTTTCTTTTTTATTTTTTGGTGGTACTGGGGGTGGAACCCAGAGGCTTTCTACCTCCTGGTTATACTCCCAGACCTATTTTCTATTTTATTTGGAAACAGGGTCTCACTAAGTTGCTGAGAGCCTCACTAAGTAGCTGAGGCTGGCTTCGAACCCATGCGATCCTCCTGTCTCAGCCTCCCAAGTACGGGGATTACAAGCGTGCGCCACCATGCCCGGCTGGCTGGCTGGCTTGCTCCTTCCTTCCTTCCTTCCTTCCTTCCTTCCTTCCTTCCTTCCTTCCTTTCTTTCTTTCACAGTATTGGGAATGGAACTCAGGGGCATTCTGTCCCCTAGCCCTATTTTTTTTTATTATTCTTTATTTTGAAACAGGGTCTCACTGAGTTGCAAAGGGCTTCACTAAGTAGCTGAGGCTGTTCATAAACCACAATCCTCCTGTCTCAGCCTCCTGAATGCTGGGATTACAAGCGTGCGCCACCACGCCTGGCCTGGCTTTATTCTTTATTTTGAAACAAGGTCTCACTAAGTTTCAGAGGGCTTCACTAAGTAACTGAAGCTGTCCTTGAACCAGCAATCCTTCTATCTCAACTTGCCAAGTACTGGGATTATAAGTGTGCACCACCGTGCCCAGCTTTTCCACTGTGTTTAACTGTAGAAGAAAAAAAGAAAACTAAGAAGCTCTGTCCCAATCTGAGGCCACAGCCCCTCGCCTGTCTCTAGTCTCTGTCCCCGTCTGAGGCCACAGCCCCTCGCCTGTCCCTAGTCTCTGTCCCCGTCTGAGGCCACAGCCCCTCGCCTGTCCCTAGTCTCTGTCCCCGTCTGAGGCCACAGCCCCGCGCCTGTCCCTAGTCTCTGTCCCCGTCTGAGGCCACAGCCCCGCGCCTGTCCCTAGTCTCTGTCCCCGTCTGAGGCCACAGCCCCGCGCCTGTCCCTAGTCTCTGTCCCCGTCTGAGGCCACAGCCCCTCGCCTGTCCCTAGTCTCTGTCCCAATCTGAGGCCACAGCCCCTCGCCTGTCCCTAGTCTCTGTCCCCGTCTGAGGCCACAGCCCTGCGCCTGTCTCTAGTCGGCTCCTGTGCTCTTGGCACAGAGTCAACCACAAGAACAACCTGTCTGCTGAGCTGGGGTTTACAGTCAGCTCACCACTGGATTGCACCAGCCAACAGAGAACTGGTCAGGCACAGTGGCAGGTGGCTAAGAAGAAAAGAAATTTTAAAATAGAAAGAATAAGCTGGGCATGGGGGAGCACGCTTGTAATCCCCGTGCTTGGGAGGCTGAGACAGGAGGATCGCACAGTTCAAAGCCAGCCTCAGCTACTTAGTGAGGCTCTCGGCAACTTAGTGAGACCCTGTTTCCAAATAAAACATAAAATAGGTCTGGGAGTATAGCCCAGAGGTAGAAAACCTCTGGATTCCAACCCCAGTACCACAAAAAAATAAAAAAATAAATAAAAATAAAACAAAATAGAAAGAATAAGCCGGGCATGGTGGCGCACGCTTGTAATCCCAGCATTTGGGAGGCGGAGACCAGAGGACCGTGGTTCGCGGACAGCCTCAGCTACTTAGCGAGGCCCTCCGCAACTTGGTAAGACTGTTACAAAATCAAGAATAAAATTAGGGCAGGGAGTGTAGTTTGGAAGTCCAATGCCCCTGGGTTCCATCCCCAGACCCGCAATAAATAAATAAATCAAATAGAAAGGATAGCATTGCAGTCTCAGGCAGGAATTCTACGATCTTAGAGGCATCCCTTAAAAGAGGGACAAGTAAGAGAAGCATCTTGGTCTGTATCGTGCTGCAATAATAGGACGCCTGAGACTGGGTCGTGTATAAGGAACTGTTCTGGAAGATGAAGTCCAAGACCCAGGAGCCAGCAGGCTGGGTACCTGGAGAGGCTCGACCTTGCTCCCAAGATGGCGTCTCAAAGGCTGCATCCCAGAATGGAGGGTACCATGTCCTGGGGGTGGGGGCAGTGCAGGAGCACCTGGATGTGCAGGAAAGAGCTAAATGGCTAACTTCCCTGGCATAGAACCTACTCCTGCAAGGACCACACCGGTCCCCTGGCTCCCCCTGGTGGCTAGATGGTCACGTCGCCAACGCATGCCTTTGGAGGGACGCGTTCAAACCGCAGCAAACCGGACACAATTGGCAAAGAAACGCGCAGGAAGCTGGGCACTGCGGTGCACACCTGCAGACCCAGCCGCTCCGGAGCTGACAGGAGCATCACAAATCTGAGGCCAGTGTGAGCAAGTCAGTGAGACTTTGCCTTAAAATAAAAAGAATGCAAAGTGCCGGGATGCGGCTCGGTGGTAGAGCTCTTCCCTAGCAGGTGTGAGGGCCTGGATTCCATCCCCATTCACACACACACACACACACACACACACACACACACACACACACACACACACACACAGCATTTGGAAATATTCCCCCGAAGAGCATTATTTTCCAAATTAAGAGGGCCTAGAATGCCAGGCAGGAGGTCCCAGCACCACAAACTAAAACCACCCCACACCAGCCTCACTGTGGAGCTGCAGAAGGATGCGCTCACACTGACGATACACAACACCTCAGGTGGGGAGGCAAGGACCAGACAAAGGCGGCCGTGCATGGAGAGCTAGTCACGAGAAGACCATGATCTGGACGCTGGGAGACAGAGGAGGGCCTTTGGATTCCAAGAGGAAACCATCTCCACCCACGATTCTGTGCTCAGACTGTCATTCCAACCCCAGGGGGCAGAGGCACTTTCACACATGGGAGGCTTTGACCAGCTTGTCTCTACTGGAGGGTGTGCGCCACCAGAGGGAGGTCTACTAACCCAGGCAACGCGGAACTGGAGGTAGACCGCCCCGGGCTCAAACCCCAGTACAAGACGACAACAACAACAACAACAACAACAACAACAACAACAACAACATCAACAACAACAAACACCACGTACCTGGTGACGCACGCCTGTATTCCTAGTACTTGGGAAGCTAAGACAGGAGGATCGCAGGTTGGCAGCCAGCCTCAGAAACTTAGCGGCCCCCCCACAATTTAGTGAGACCTATTTCTTTCTTTCTTTTTTTTTTTTTTGGTGGTACTGGGGTTCCTGGAAGCCCTTCTACTTCCGGGCTACACTCCCAGACCTATTTTTACATTTTTATTTGGAAACAGGGTCTCCTAAGCCAGCGCGCGCGGCTGGCTTCGAACCTGCGTGATCCTCCTGTCTCTGCCTCCCAAG